>NC_090249.1:58353639-58380218 GCF_037325665.1 Littorina saxatilis | reverse complement strand
CAATCAATCAATCAATCTCTCTGGACTGTTTGAGAATCCATGGACATCTTATCGTATAGTTTTCACGGCTAGGAACGCTAGACTTCATTACATAGGTTAAGATTTTTTTTAAACTATGTGTGAGATCTTTTCTGTCTACCGCCAACAGAATATGAACTCTCTGTCTCTGTCTGTCTGTCTGTCTATCAATCTCTCTGTCCCTCTCTTTCTCTGTTTCTCTCTCTATCGCTCTCTCTGTCTGTCTCTCTCTCTATCTGCCTCTCTCTCTCTGTCTCTCTCTGTCTCTCTCTATCTCTCTGTCCCTCTCTCTCTCTCTGTTTCTCTGTTTCTCTCTCTCTGTCTGTCTCTCTGTCTCTGTCTCTCTCTCTCTCTTTCGCTCTCTCTCTCTCTGTCTCTCTCTCCGTCTCTCTGCCCCTCTCTCTCTCTGTTTCTCTCTCCATCTCTCTGCCCCTCTCTCTCTCTCTCTCTCTGTTTCTCTCTCTCTGTCTGTCTGTCTGTCTCTCTGTCTGTCTCTCTGTCTGTCTGTCTCTCGCTCTGTCTCTCTCTGTCTCTCTCTGTCTCTCTCTGTCTCTCTCTATCTCTCTCTCTCTCTCTCTCTCTCTCTTTCCAACCCCCTTTTGTGAGCAGTCTTTTTACGAGCAGAATCCTCACATAAATTCTCTCGGCACCAGATGGAACGACCCAATTCTCTCCTCTCTCTCTCTCTCTCTCTGGCACCGCTAAACCAAACTGTCTTCGACCAACACAGCTTTACTCAGCATTGCCATTACCACAGTATTGGAACACCCCGTGACGACATCTGAAATTCATTGATTCGCGTGTAATCAGCGCTACTAGATTCTCAACGCCTGTTCTACTTTTGAGAGTACACTCCTTGAAATGTTTTCTGACACCGACAGCCTTCGGAAGAAACATTGTCGAGTTATGATCTGATCAAAATGATTTTTGTGGATAAAAGTACAGAAAGTTTTTGTTTTTTGATACAAGAAAAGGGCAAAGTGTGCTGAATAGTCTCTATTATTAACAAAACAATTATCACTCCGCCCCCCCCCCCTCTCTCTCTCTCTCTCTCTCTCTCTCTCCTCTCTCTCTCTCTCTCTCTCTCTCTCTCTCTCTCTCTCTCTCTCTCTCTCTCGTTTCGGGCAGTGGAAAGGGAAAGGTTATTTGAGGAAAGGAGCGGGAGGAGGGGGGGTGGAAGGGGGGGTGCCATTTATTTTGTCCCTTCAACCAGATTCTGGTTATATTTCGAATGATTGCATCTCGTATCAAACAAAATAATTCATCGGTTTGTTTATGTTGGCCCGTTTGCTTTGAGAAATATAGGATCTTGTGTTTGTTTGGTTTCAGCAACATGTTATTTAAAAGAAAGCACCATGAAATAATCATGATCAAACAATACGGACACGAAATTAACAACGGCTTATGTTCCCTGGCCCTGTTAAATCATTTGAAATTGGAAATAGCGTCTTGTCGAATCTTTGTAGGTGTTTATGTTGTGTTTTCTTTGGTTAGCAAATATGCTAAAGGTAAATATTTGGCTCTAGAAAAAAACAGTTGTGAAGATTCCTTCAACCGTGGTTGTACTGGAAATAACAGCTCCTCACCATTCCTACCGTCTCTCTTTCACCGAAGTGCATTTCCATGTAGAAGCCATACATCAGTCGCGTGCAGTCGACACACTGACCTACTTTAGCAGCACGTGACTCTCGGAAACCCAAGCAATGTTCGATCACAAGTTGATTCAACACTGACTGCCATGGAATCAGTATCGGAGTAAGTCTCTGACGACATCTCCTCTTCATCAATTCGCTATTTATCACAGATTAGGGGTGCTGTCACGGAGAGCTTTGGTTGGCCTGATATGGGTGAGAGTTTTCATTGCAAAGTCCTTTGGTTGGCCTGATATGGGTGAGAGTTTTCATTGCAAAGTCCTTTGGTTGGCCTGATATGGGTGAGAGTTTTCATTGCTAAGTCCTTTGAATTGGTGCTGTGTGTGGCGACTTTTGATCAAGACTCAGACTGATATATTGGGAACGTGAAGAAAAAGTATTGCTCGGTATTAACCAGCAAGTTCCAAGTCTAAGGCGTGCAGGCGTGCAGGCTTGCAGTCGTCATTCACTTTCAAAACCGGGTTATCTCTCTGAGTCTATGCTTGTCTCTCTGAGTCTATGCTTGTCTCTCTGTGTGTCTAAGTACGTCTGTGTGTCTCTCTGTGTGTCTAAGTGTGTCTGTGTGTCTCTCTGTGTGTCTAAGTGTGTCTGTGTGTCTCTCTGTGTGTCTAAGTGTGTCTGTGTGTCTCTCTGTGTGTCTAAGTGTGTCTGTGTGTCTCTCTGTGTGTCTAAGTGTGTCTGTGTGTCTCTCTGTGTGTCTAAGTGTGTCTGTGTGTCTCTCTGTGTGTCTAAGTGTGTGTGTGTCTTTCTGTGTGTGCTCCACTTCATACAATAGTGGCTTAACTCTTCAAAGCTTATGTGAACAACTAATTTACTGAACACAATAAAAGTTAAACACCAGTTTAAACATTTTAAACATATGTATTGATTAAACTGTGACTTTTCCTACTTTGAGCAATGTGACATGTTGCACCACACTTTGAAGTAATCCCACACTTTGAAGTAAACCCATTTTTTACTTCAAAGTGTGGGGGGATCTTCCCACACTTTGAAGTAAACTCAGTTTTTACTTCAAAGTGTGGGGGGATCTTCCCACACTTTGAAGTAACTTACTTCAAAGCGTGGGACTTTTGCATCGCCTGTTTGAGCCTGATGATTTTGTCAAAAAAAATGGCAAAGTCTTTTGGATGAGTGAACAGAAAAAGTGAGCGAGCCAAGAAACATAGTGATGTTTGTTATCAGGCTTTAAGCAATGTCCCATTGTTGAGTGTGACGAAAACTCGTGGTGACGATTTTAAAACATGTTGGGTCATGCGGAGACAATCTGGGAACAATTGGGCTAATTCGGCACGATATTACAAGCATGGGCTCACTGTAGAAAGCCCCCCGTACGACATTTCTCCACAAAATGTCCCTACTGTCACAATTTCCCGCCAAATGTCCGCAACTGCGATAATTTCCTGCCAAATATTCCAACTGCGACAACTCCCCGCCAGATAGATGTCCCAGCTACGATAATTCCCACCAAAATGTTCCCACTGCGACATTTCCCCGCAAAATGGCCTCCACTGCGACAATTCCCCGCCAAACAGCCCTTCTACGACGATTCGTCGTCAAATGTCCCCACTACGACAATTCCCCGCCCAGTGTTCCCCACTGCGACAATTCCCCGCCAAATGTCCCCACTACGACAATTCCCCGCATAGTGTCCCCCACTGCGACAATTCCCCGCCAAATGTCCCCACTACGCCAAACTCCCTGGAAAATGTCCCCACTGCAACAATTCCCCGCCAAACGGCCCCACTACGACAATTCCCCGCCAAATGTCCCCATTACGCCAATTCTCCCTGGAAAATGTCCCACGTATTTTCGTCACACTCAACAATAGGTCATTGCTTTGGGTTGATAATAAACATCACTGTGTTTCTTGGCTCGCTCACTTTTTCTGTTCACTCATCCAAAAGACTTTGCCATTTTTTTTGACAAAATCATCAGGCTCAAACAGGCGATGCAAAAGTTCCACGCTTTGAAGTAAGTTACTTCAAAGTGTGGGAAGATCCCCCCACACTTTGAAGTAAAAACTGAGTTTACTTCAAAGTGTGGGAAGATCCCCCCACACTTTGAAGTAAAAAATGGGTTTACTTCAAAGTGTGGGGCACATCCCCACACTTTGAAGTAATTTACTTCAAAGTGTGGGATTACTTCAAAGTGTGGTGCAACAGTGACATCATATGCAGAGTCCGACAAAAGTTCGTATTAATAGGCGGTTGACCGAGACTACAAAAGAGGGCATCCGTGTGTGGTGCGTTCAACCGTAAAAACTAAAAGGAAATCCAACTTAAATTGAATATGAGTTGTCTTCCATTGTCGTTGCTTTTCTTCCCCCATCTCTCTTTAACCCCCCCCCCCCCCCCCCCCCATTTTTCTACCTGTCAGTGTGTGTGATGGAGCGATGCAATCGGGTCGTTCCCCCCATCAGCCTCACCCCGTCACTTCCTCCCGACACCCTCCGCGCGCCGCCATTAAGGCACCAAGCGATCACGTGACCAATCCTCGAATTTCCGGTGGACGGCCAAATCTATCTCTGGCGATGAAAGAGTTCCAGCGAGGACACGACCCGGGTTCGCCAAGAAAAGCGCGAGAGGGATGAAGTTTCAACGCCACCTTCGCTTTTCCCGAGGTTATGGGATATTCCATCGATCGAGAGCGGAGAACGATTGACGTGGTGGTCAGGGCCGGGGTATTGTTGCCGTCAAATTGAAACAGATGCTGGGGGACAGCGGGCAAGCAATTTCCCCAAGTCCACAGGCATTGAGAGAGAGAGAGACTGGTAAGGGAGTATAGAGTTAGTGACATGTGTTGCAATTGAGAGATAGTCAGCAAGCAATGTCCCCCTATTCCACAGGCACATAGAGAGAGAGAGAGAGAGAGAGAGAGAGAGAGAGAGAGAGAGAGAGAGAGAGAGAGAGACTGGTAAGGGAGTATAGAGCTAGTGACATGTGTTGCAATTGTGAAATAGTCGACAAGCAATGTCCCCCTATTCCATAGGCAGAGAGAGAGAGAGAGAGAGAGAGAGAGAGAGAGAGAGAGAGAGAGAGAGAGAGAGAGAGAGAGAGAGAGAGAGAGAGAGAGAGACTGGTAAGGGAGTATAGAGCTAGTGACATTTGTTGCAATTGTGAAATAGTCGACAAGCAATGTCTCCCTATTCCATAGGCAGAGAGAGAGAGAGAGAGAGAGAGAGAGAGAGAGAGAGAGAGAGAGAGAGAGAGAGAGAGAGAGAGAGAGAGAGAGAGAGAGAGAGAGAGAGAGAGAGAGAGAGAGGCTGGTACGGGAGTATGGAGTCAGAGACATGTGTTGCAATTGAGAGATAGTCGGCAAGCAATGTCCCCCTATTCCACAGGCACAGAGAAAGAGAGAGAGAGAGACTGGTAAAGCTGCGGTCATACATGCGACTCAGTCGTCGCGATTCAGTTGCGTGATTCAGTCTTTGGCCGATCGCACATCACATCGTAGGCCATTGACCCGTCACACGATGAACGATAGACGAACGACTGACGAACGATAACTCCACGCGAGCGGGGCGGAAGTGACGTGTCACAGTGAACACGGCAAGCGCGCTTTGCGAGAGCAGACGCTAAATGTTCGAACATAGCTCTACCTTTCTGAAAAATTCCTTTCAGCATTACGCCTTTGCAAGAAATAAAGTTCCCAGACAGCTGCAATTAATGTTTCCCTACCGCTGTACACGCCTAAAATGTCTCCTTTATATCTGAGTAAAAAACTGTTCTTCCAAAAAGTTTTGAATCGACGAAGAGACGCTGTACGCCACTGTCCGCCATTATTTTACGTCACGGCGTCAAGGCCGCAACAACGCGTTCTGATTGGCTCTGTTGGCTCTGCCCCTGCGATTGACCGACGACTGGATCGCAGGAATAGAACATGTTCTAGGGAATCGCATGAGACTGAGTCGCAGACTTGTCGTAGCTGTTTTCTACGACTGAGTCGGCTGTGTGACAGGGTAAATCGCGCGACTCAGTCGCATGTGTGACGGCCCTCTAAGGGAGTATAGAGTTAGTGACATGTGTTGCAATTGAGAGATAGTCGGCAAGCAATTTCCCCTATTCCACGGGCACAGAGAGAGAGAGAGAGAGAGAGAGAATGGTAATGGAGTATAGAGTTAGAGACATGTGTTGCAATTGACACGCAATGTCCCCTATTCCGCAGGCATGTAGAGAGATATTACATGAAAAAAATCATCTTTCAACATACCATACCAAGTTCATGTCGTGCGAAGACACACCCAGACATATGTAATTGAGACTTCAACGGAAGCAGACTTATACCAAATAAACTGTCTTCACTAACCATTTCTTTCTTTCTTTATTTGGTGTTTAACGTTGTTTTCAACCGTTCAAGGTTATATCGCGACGGGGAAAGGGGGGAGATGGGATAGAGCCACTTGTTAAATGTTTCTTGTTCACAAAAGCACTAATAAAAAAATTTGCTCCAGGAGCTTGCAACGTAGTACAATATATTACCTTACTGGGAGAATGCAAGTTTCCAGTACAAAGGACTTAACATTTCTTACATACTGCCTGACTAAAATCTTTACAAACATTGACTATATTCTATACAAGAAACACTTAACAAGGATAAAAAGAGAAACAGAATCCGTTAGTCGCCTCTTACGACATGCTGGGGAGCATCGGGTAAATTCTTCCCCCTAACCCGCGGGGGGATTCACTAACATTGAGGAAGGCAGAAGGTGGAAAGCCGAGAAATAAAGGGGAATAACTTTGTGGTGCCAATAGCTCAATGTGATTTTGTAAACGAAAATGAAATCAAGCGGCAACATATATTGAGTGCGTCTGTGAATTCCAGCTTTGAGTCGGAAGCGGCAACATATATTGGGTGCGTCTGTGAATTCCAGCTTTGAGTCGGATTACAGACAGATACGGGGCATAGTTGTCCAGACATGTTTGGGAAACTTTGTAAAGGACCTAGGGAACAGCAAAATAGTGCGACAAACTCAATGAACACAAGTCATCACACGAATAATACCAAGAGGACATTAGCTTATCAAAGGCTAGACACACACAGACCTGGCTACTGCTTGTCAATCGTTTCGCCTATGTTTTTCGTCTACTGGCGCTCCTGTGGTGACAGTGAGTTGATTAAATCAATAACTTACTGGCGATCATTTCCTTAATAAAAAAAACACAAGAAAGGTATGTTGTTGGAACGTTGTTATTGACAAAATACGTTACAATCACAAATATATCGACCCAACGCTCTTTTAAGTGAACGGACAAACAATTAGTCACAAAAAACTTAGCTTGATGTAATCAATTTTCGCCCGTTCGCCAGGAAGCCGAGGGAATGAATGTTTTGAACATAATTTCCTCAGCTGAGAAACTCCCAAACTGCGAATATGATTTATATCGCTACTGTAACTTTCAGATATGTCAAAATGAAAATACAAACTGTCAAGAAAACAGCAGAGGAAGGTAACACATTCCTTCATTCCCGAGTCTAACTCTCAGACGTGTCAGTGCCGATTAAAAAAGAAAAACACCCGTAAAAATACACAGTCGAGGAAGATACAACAGACTGAAACTCGTTGCTCCGTGACTGACTAAATCAATGAAATACCCTCAAGCAGACTCTATCTTCATGCCTAACAACTCCGAATCCGAGTTCTTCTGTATCACTTAACTCGTAAACATACCGTCATTGTCGTAATGCACAAACAAGGAAGATAACTCAGTGTGGACATTCGCTTCTCTAGGATTGCCTCAATCAATAAAACAGACGACGACAGACGAGAAAAATCTTCCTTCCGGTTGGCTGGACGGCACCAATGCCAGTAGCGGAAGTCAGCAAAGCTCCCGTCATGCGCAGCGAACAGGCGCTGTCAGTTACTGGATCCCTGGAAGCGCAGGTGGAAGTAAAACCAGAGTGGAAGGAATACCAACACTGCTCTCGTCTCGGAAACGGAACAAGTCACTGAGCGATTGTGAGAGAAATCCATGAAGAGTCGGGAAGAGACGAGACTGTGGGGAGAAATGTGGGGGGGGGGGGGGGGGTGTGGTTGTATCTGAGTAGAAACTAAATTATTCAGATCGCTGCAAAAATAGAATGTTCTGTTTTTGCATGAAGGTTCGATGTCCTGATCGGGCAGGCGCAATTGTACACTCAAACTTTTTTGTACAATGCACCTATCCACCGCAAGAAAAATATATTTGCTGAAGAAAATTTAAGACATGGAGAGAATGCTCCGAGACATAGCATACAAACACAACTGAACTCTGAGAGTAGAGTTATCAAACTTGGTTAAACAAGAAATTCCTCCGAGGTAGGAAAAACACCCCCGTCCTTACCATTCTCACTGCCACCAACTGAGAAGGTTATTTCCCTTTGACCATTAATATGTCCCTCTATAAGTCCTTGTAGAATCTTAATCCACCAATAACTCCCTAACCGTGTGTTTGACTGGTCCCAATTTTTGTAAGGACCGTCTCAGGAATGTATAGAACCTGTTCACCAAGTTTGGTGACGATCGGTCCGTTCATTCTTGAGATCTATATGCGAACACAAACACACAAACAAACAAACAAACACATCGACCGAATCCTATACACACCCCTATACCGGGGGTGTAACTATATCGAGCCATCAACGAATTCCCACCACAAACACAGACAGCAAAGGTCATCAACCATCCCTCGACCCCGTCACAAGCCGCGAATCAAAGAGCACAGGCAGCCTGTCGATGTTCCAGAATGCAAACACACAAAGTAAAGAAACTGCGGGAATAAATGACACGCACGGTCGCAAACGGCCAAAGTAGATACTGACACAGCATCCGTCATAATAACGCAATATTGTTCCCATCCCAAAACAACGCCCCTCCACGCTCAGACGTAAATTACACATTAGGAATAACCCAAAAATATCTCTTATCCTGCACATAGTGTGTCCTTTCTTTCTTTCTTTCTTTCTTTCTTTGGTGTTTAACGTCGTTTTCAACCGTTCAAGGGGGCCCGGTAGCTCAGTTGGTAGAGCACTGGACTTGTGATCGGAAGGTCGCAGGTTCGAATTCGGGCCGGGACGGACACGGGTCAACTTTATGTGCAGACCCAGAGACGGAAGCCATGTCCCACCCCCGTGTCATCACAATGGCACGTAAAAGACCTTGGTCATTCTGCCATAAGTGCAGGTGGCTGAATACACCTAAACACGCAGACACCTGGGTAGCGCGACTCCGTTGCTGCTAGCTTTCCACTGGGAGGAAGCGACCCGAATTTCCCAGCGATGAGACAATAAAGTAATGAAAATGAAAAGAAAAAAAATGAAAGGTTATATCGCGACGGGGAAAGGGGGGAGATGGGATAGAGCCACTTGTTAATTGTTTCTTGTTCACAAAAGCACTAATCAAAAAATTGCTCCAGGGGCTTGCAACGTAGTACACATAGTATGTTCGCTACAGTCACATATTATACATTAGAAATAACACAAACATCACTTCTGTTCATTTAATACATCAAATTCACATAAGAAAATAACGCCAAATGACATCCCATCTTTTCTTTCTTTATTTGGTGTTTAACGTCGTTTTCAACCACGAAGGTTATATCGCGACGGAATGACATCCCATCAAATGTGGGTTTTTTTCAGTAACGGCATTGACTATACATCAGCAATTTCACAAACAGTAATTCTTCTCTTCACCGAAGACATAAATTACACATCAGAAGGAAATAAAATATATCTCCTCTACCACCACACACTGTCTTTACTGAAGACATTGATTATACATCAGAAATAATACAAAACAGCTTATACACTCTTCTTGTCTTCCCTTCGCTCCGCAAGACATCAAGATTATACATCAGAGGCTAAAAGCAGCAGTATCTCATCCCACACTCTTGATAGTCTCGGCTGGCGTGCGAGCGAAGGACAGAGGTGGTCTTGGCGACAATTACTGCCATGCGGGGCCCAGGCTGGGATCATTAATAAGGGGATAAGGCAGGGAACAGACGTCAGGACAGCGCAGAAAGGGTTAAACGCTGCCAGCACGCACGTACTACTGGCACGCGACGCTCGACACAATGTCACATGATTTTGGGATCTTCTGCGACAGGAAGAGGGTTAAAATGTCATCGGAAAATTAAATGAAATTTATGGTGAGAGATTTTTGGAGGATTTTATTTCTTCTATTTTGTGTTTAACGCGAGAGCAGGAAGCAGCTTCTCAGAACGGAAGGAAATTTATGGAATGATATTATTTCCTGGCAGTGATTTTTCTCTCTTCTTGCTCGCCCTAACCCCACCCCCATTCCTTTCAGCAACGAATGGCCGTCCGAACGTACCTCTTTGTAACGGTATCATTTTCTCAGCTCATCCCATCTTTCCCTCCTCTGCCTTGCCTTACCCCACCTTTCAATTTCGCCCAAACCCAACCTTCGCATTTGCGGAATCCATGGCTGTACGTCACTGACCTTTTTTTTCTAAATGGTAGTGTTTTCTCGTTTCGTCTCAGAGATATATAGACAGGTGGATTTTTTCATGTCTGTCGTTTTGTTCTTATTTTTCCCCATTCGAACACCCGTCTGAAGGAACTCACAGCCAGCATACCTTCTTCATGACATATCAATTGTCTATCACACTGAGTTTTGGATATTGTCTCTGTTCTCCACTTCTTTTCTCTGAAATAATGCACATCAATCAATCAATCAATCAATCAATCAATCAATGAGTCTTATATCGCGCATATTCCGTGGGTACAGTTCTAGGCGCTCTGCAGTGATGCCGTGTGAGATGAAATTTTATACGGCCAGTAGATTGCAGCCATTTCGGCGCATATTTACCTTTCACGGCCTATTATTCCAAGTCACACGGGTATAGGTAGACAATTATTAACTGTGCCTAAGCAATTTTGCCAGGAAAGACCCTTTTGTCAATCGTGGGATCTTTAACGTGCACACCCAATGTAGTGTACACGGGGGGAGGTTCGGACACCGAAGAGAGTCTGCACACAAAGTTGACTCTGTGAAATAAATTTCCGCCGAACCTGGGATCGAACTCACGCTGACAGCGGCAAACTGAATACAAATCCAGCGCGCTACCAACTGAGCTATATCCCCGCACATACAGCAGTTGAGCAAATGGAAAAGGCTGCTATGCTAACTTAATATTTCTGTCCACAGAACTCGCGTCTAATTGGGACATGACGTGGTTATGCTAGGAAAAGGAAAATCTACCCGCGGTTTGTCCTTGGGAGATTGCTGGTACTGGTACATGCCGCTTCGATCCATGCTGATGTAATCCATCAGTTTGCGCAGGAGGCAAACATGGTATTAATGCAGTATTTCACACGATGATGCCAGAGCTGGCTTTAAGAGAATCAAACCATCAACGCAAAATCAGTGCATCTAAATAACTCTGTTTAGGGTTATTCCAATTGGACAATAAAAGTAATCTGCCTCTACACAATTGTATCAATGCCAAGTAGCAAGCAGTTCACCCAAACCTTGAAATGCAAAAACAGAGCGTCAAAATAACTCTGTTGCTCTGCACAATGGTGTGTAGTCTAGGCTTATCAAGAAGCAGTGCACACTGACAGTCGGACCACGGCTTCGTCACCTGACTGCGATTGTCCGAACGCGGTGCTGGGTATCCTTGGCACAAAGGGTCAAAAATCCAAAAAATAAGCCCTTAAAAAAATAAGGCCTTATTTTTGAAAATATGCCCATATTTTTGAAAATAAGCCCTTATTTCTAAAATAAGGCCTTATTTTCCATTATTAAGGCCTTAAATCTTTAAGCCCTTAAAAAAATATGGGCATAAAAAATAAGCCCTTATTTGAAAATAAGGCCTTACGAGAAATAAGGCCTTATTTCTGTAAGGCCTTAATAAAAATAAGGGCATAAAAAAATAAGGGCATAAAAAATATGGGCATAAAAAAATAAGGGCATAAAAAAATAAGGCCTTATTTTTTTGACCAATCATGAAGCTGAATAGAATTTGGCTTCGCCGCTCATGCGCAGAGATCTCATAACAAACATGGCGAATGGGGAGATCGTGATGAATTTTTGAGAAGAATTTGTGCTGAAATTGCAAATTGCGAGAGAATTGGGGTTTCCGATGAGGTGTTCGCTCAAGATAAGCATTGTTTACATGAAATGACCGTTTGATTTATATCAGTGTAACATCTTGATCTTACTCTAGCTCCGGATGCGCAGTAGCGATGCGCAGAAAAATATGGGCATATTTTTTTAAGGGCTTATTTTTTTATGGGCATATTTTTTTAAGGGCTTATTTTTTTAAGGTCATAACAGAAATAAGGCCTTATTTCGGTAAGGCCTTAACAGAAATAAGGCCTTATTTCATTATACCCTTATTTCCTTATGGCTGTAAATATTTAAGGCCTTATTTCTAAAATAAGGCCTTATTTATAGAAATAAGGGCTTATTTTGAAAAATATGGGCATATTTTCAAAAATATGGGCATATTTTTTTAAGGGCTTATTGTTTGGATTTTTGACCCTTTGTGCCAAGGATAGCTGGGTAAGCGCAGCACTGCCGACCTCTGACAAAACACAGTAAGTCCATTTTTGTCAAAAATGAGATTTTTATGCCATCATAATGAGCTCACTAGCCCGCATTTTGTCTGTAAAGTGTGTGTGTGTGTGTGTGTGTGTGTGTGTGTGTGTGTGTGTGTGTGTGTGTGTGTGTGTGTGTGTGTTTGTGTGTGTGTGTGTGTGTGTGTAAAAGGAACACGGGCGTAGTTTAGCGTGCAATCGCTTGACTGAATGGTTAATCACGTCTCAGTGTTCTTGTTTGGACTTACTGTCTTTTGCCAGTCTGCTGCACTGTACTCGGGCAACTTCGGGTTCGAAGAGGCACAGTCGGTCGACTGAAATCTTTCTCACGAAAACCGATTTCGTCGGATTACTTCATCTCAGACGTGTAGCTGCAGTTTACCGATTGTGTTGCTGGTCTATCAAACCGGCCCCTATAGACCTTTACAAACAACCAATACCGTACCTACCAAGGATGCAAGAGGGGAGGGGAGGGGGGGGGGCTTACTTAAGGTGACATACAAGATAAGTGATGGAAGTGGACGTACACAGCTGTACTCGTGCCAAGGACGAGGTCGGGTCTTCCATTCACAGATCAACACTAATCACACAACAGATACTAGAACGCCTTCACAGCCAGACACAATCAACGTGATGTCCTCAACAGGTGTTCCACTGCTACCAAAGCACAAACAGTAGCGGCGTGTTGTTAACCCGTGATTTGTAAAAATGTAAAAACATTTTACAAATCACGTCGAACCTAAAACCGCGATTTGTACAAATTTAAAAATGTAAAAATATCGCATTCCACAAAGTAATGCATGCCTTTTATTGTTATTATTTTGTTTTTGTTTCGAGCCTCTACGCTGAGTGGTGGGGGTGGTTTTAGATCCATGTCCCATGTTGGTGCAATCCCATTTTGCCGCCGTCCCATTTTTGGCCCCATCCCATTTTTGTGACATTTCACAAGCCAAGCGTCATTTTACTAACATGTCATAACAATAGCGCGACATCCCATTTTGACACCATATCCCATTTGGCCGCCATGCCGTTTCACCGCATTCCATTTCGCCCCCATCCCATTGTCGCGACATTTCACAAGCCAAGCGTCATTTTACTACCGTGTCATAACAATAGCGCGACATCCCATTTTGACACCATCCCATTTGGCCGCCATCCCATTTTTTATTTATTCTTCTTGCCAAGCCTCACTATACTACTATACTGCGTTATTCAACTAGGAAGACATTCCGTTTACGCCAAATCCCATTTTTGCCACAATCCAAAATGTCGCGAAATAGGGATGGCGGCGAAATGGGATGACGGCAAAACAGCATGGCGACAAAATAGAATGTGGCGCTAGTGGTATGACAC
Organism: Littorina saxatilis; assembly: GCF_037325665.1. Classification (NCBI taxonomy): domain Eukaryota; kingdom Metazoa; phylum Mollusca; class Gastropoda; order Littorinimorpha; family Littorinidae; genus Littorina; species Littorina saxatilis. The sequence goes on along the minus strand of NC_090249.1, from coordinate 58,366,653 downwards.
GGTGCTGTAAAATGTCGCGAAAATGGGATGGGGGCAAACTGGGATAACGGCGAAACGGGATTGTGCCAAAATGGGATGTGGAGCTAATGGTACATGACATGGTGGTAAAATGACACTTGGCCTGAGAAATGTCGCGAAAATGGGATGGGGGCGAAATGGGCTAACGGCGAAACGGGATTGCGCCAAAATGGGATGTGGAGCTAATGGTACATGATATGGTGGTAAAATGACACTTGGCCTGAGAAATGTCGCCAAAATGGGATGGGGGCGAATTGGGATAACGGCGAAACGGGACTAATAGATCCCTTTTTGGGATTGACTTTGCGGTAGTGCGACTCTGTCACTGCTAGCTTTCCACTGGGAGGAAGCGACCGGAATTTCCCAACGATGGGACATCCTAGTAATGAAGAAAAAAAAAATGGAAAAAAAATCTTAAAATTAACAGAGTCGCGCTACCCCAAAAGTCAAGGGATTTCGTTTTTATCCCTTGATTTTGGAGATGACAAGAAAATATCGGGCGCAAAAACGTGATCTGTAAAAAATTGTACAAATCACGGGTTAACACGTGTGCTGTCTGCCTTCATTTGACAAAATAGTTCCAAGTTACGAACGGAAGTTTGTGGACGCTAGCTACGCGGTGGAATGCAATGTCGATTGAAGTCTTCTGATGGACAAAGGGAAGTAAGCGCTCTAAATTCATACGACATGTGCAATAGAGTAAGTGACAGTTATACGGAACCAGTCTCCTGGCAGCTGAGAGAATAACAAGCATTGAAATAAACGAGCGACTTTCATCCTCAAACATTTCGATTGATAGTCTGTTACCTAATTCTAATCATCTCAGGGCACGCAAACACATCCACTATCATGAAAATGTGTATTAAATGACAACGCTGCATTTTTACGACAGGGCATCGTGCTTTGATAACTATACATCAAAGACGACCAGTTTCTAATGTTAGAGGTGCTCTTAAGCGGGGCTCACACACAGGTGGAGCAAGCGGAGCAAGGGTGGAGTAGGCTGCACCAGGCGGAGAGATGACGCTACTTCCCTTGCAGGAGTGGAGAAAGTTGTGTGTGCGGTGCGGAGCAAGGAATAGGACACGTTTCTATTTTTGGCTCCGGTGCAGCGGTGCAGCCAATCAGCGCACTCATCACTTTCTCCGGAAATAGTAGTGTGACACTAGGTGGCATCCCAAATAACGACGGCCGCCTTTTTCGAAAGAACTTTTTCATGGATTTTAGTACACAAGAATACCGAAACGGAAAGATACAATGTGGTTTCCGCTAGATTTCAAGTCACGCTTTTCACTTTTCCGAGGAAGCCAACAGCTGAGTGTGAAGAAACGCTGCTGTTCAACTTCGAAATCTCCAGTCGCAGACGACCTTCGCTTTTGCAGTACAGTCAATCGACTCAATGCAGGTGCAATGTTACTCATTTCGATCAGCTTGTTTTCGTATATATTTTTGCATTAAGATCATGTACAATGATTGGAATCAAAGGAGGAATGACTTCAGTATGCAAATGCGTTGGTTTGGCCGAAATCAATACAGCAGTAATTAAGCTAGGTTCTTTCTCGTCAGTTTGTTTTTTGCGGCTGAAGTTTGTCTTCTGAATGTACCACTTGCTTGATTTTGATTGTTTGTTCAGCTCTTCGGCACAAAATTCATCATGCAAGATATCAATTTGTTGAATGATAACGGGATAAGTGAAGTTCAAACATGTATCTGCTTGCAAAAAACAATCGCAGGGACAGATCTATGCTTCATTGACTGACAGATTGTCATTGAATTTCCAACGTAAAATGACTCGTTTGCAGACTCTCTAATTAGATCCATCGAGTGTTTGTGTTCTTAGATCCATTGGCTATGCAGGCTTTTTGCGATCATAACATTGTTTGGGTTTGTGCAGGTGCAATCTGCAGATCAGAGGAGATTGACCGCAGGGTGACGCAGTGTCAGTGATCAATGCAACTTGTGTTCGACACTCAATATTGCCTTCTACCAAACTCAAGGGCAAAACAAAAGGTACGTGCTTGTGAATTCATATTATGTAATGTCTGTGAAGATTAACACCGTCTTTAGCTCTAGTCTGAGTGATCATGCTTATTAATATCCAATTCAAGTTACATACGATACATACTCCGCCCCAGCACCACCCTCACCCCATAGCACTGCTATTCAGATACTACAGTCCAACAACTAACCATCTAAAAGTCCCCCCCCCCCCCCCCACTCTCAGTGTAACATCTGTTGCTATCTGCACCTTTGTGTGGTAATGGGAAACTCGTGCTCAAATAGTTTCGGAACTGTTGATATTATAAGAGTTTTATTTACCAATGGTTCTCCCCTCCCTCCTTCATATTACACCGACACTCTCTATGCCCACCCTCCACCCCCTTCCCCCATCCCTTCCCTCTACAGGCACGTCTACTAAAGTCTCAGACGTGATAGAATTAAGAGGATGCCACAATGATCCGGGTAACTTTGCAAATAATCATACTGATATAACAGAAGAAAGTTATTCCACAGTCATTTCTACTTATACAGGGTGACACGAAAAAAACAGATCCCACCAAAAGTTTAATATTTTCTGAAATAATCAGCCGATTCTTTTATTTTTTCAGGTGAGCCAAGCTGAAATGATGTTCTAACAGCCCACCAAGTTTGAGCTTCAAGATGTCATGGACAACGGAGCATAAGACATTTATAGTCGAGGCCTATTTTCGCCGGCGAACAGATTTGCTCGGGCTGCGCACAACAGACTCTCTGACTGAATCAATATTCCTCGGTGTCCTTGCTGATTTAGGTCGACCAGAGTGGGATCCCCTGTTAGGGTTTTTACTATTGAGGTTATTGACAGTCCCATGGTCTCTGAACTTATCCCTCCATCCATAGATAACTGATTTAACAGGAAAGTCTCTACGTCCAAACTGTCTTTTGAATTCCAGTTGAGCAGCGTGGATAGAATTCGACCGAAAATAGGCCTCGACTATAAATGTCTTATGCTCCGTTGTCCATGACATCTTGAAGCTCAAACTTGGTGGGCTGTTAGAACATCATTTCAGCTTGGCTCACCTGAAAAAATAAAAGAATCGGCTGATTATTTCAGAAAATATTAAACTTTTGGTGGGATCTGTTTTTTTCGTGTCACCCTGTACATAACAGTGTTACAAAACAGGAATTTGTGCTATTAAAGTTATAATCTACAAACAACAAAGACCCTCCAGCCCCCCCCCCCCTCCTCACCTGCAACATATACATGTTCATGTCCAACTTTCCCAGTGGCTCTTAATCTTATGTCTATGACTGTTGATATTGAAGAGTAGAAAGTGTTTAGTTTTCAATGACTAAATTTCCCCTCACACACACACACACACACACAAACACACACGCACATGCACAGCTGTTGTCTCCTTCTCAATCTCTCTGTGTCTCTCTGTTTAATTAAAATATTTGGATCACTAACTCTTCACTGAGATTCAGTGTTATGTGTTATGTGGAGTAAGATTAGTGAATGTTGCTGCTGATTCTGTTGTTCTTACTGTTCTTCCTCCCTGCATAATCTTTTTTCTCCTTAAACAGTTTTTGAGTCACTTGAGAAAAAGTGACTCTATGTAATCGGTCAGTGTTAGTCTGTCCGGCCGGCCGGCCGGCCGTCCGTAGACACCACCTTAACGTTGGACTTTTCTCGGAAACTATCAAAGCGATCGGGCTCATATTTTGTTTAGTCGTGACCTCCAGTATTTACATCTGTAGCCTTTTACGAACGTTATCAGAAAAACAAGGGAGATAACTAGCCTTTTCTGTTCGGCAACACACAACTTAACGTTGGGCTTTTCTCGGAAACTATAAAAGTGACCGGGCTCAAATTTTATGTGAACGTGACTCCCAGTGACCTCTACACTTTGACGTCTGCTTTGGTGACCTTTGACCTTTTTCAAGGTCACAGGTATGTCTTGAAGGAAAAAAATTGAAATATCATATCTCTGAAACTATTCATCGGATTTGATTCAAACTTTATAGGATTATTCTTTACATCAAATTATTTACATCTGTAGCTTTTTACAAACGTTATCGGAAACACAGGGGAGATAACTAGCCTTTCCTGTTCGTCAACACACAACTTAACGTTGGGCTTTTCTCGTAAACTATAAAAGTGACACAGCTCTAAGAGTAACAAATGTTAGTGTGTCTACTGTTAATATGATTGCTTCGAAAAAAAATTAATGATGCTAGTTTATGTGAATTAAGTTATTGATGGGGTTTGTTTATGTGAGATTAATGAGAGTATTTTTAATGCCAAGGTAAATATTTTGTTGCTCGATCCATGCAATCTCATTCTTCAGGTATGCATTGTGTTGTGAATAGCAATTTCTTCCTGTCCATCTGATGCCTCATATAATATTCAGAACTGCGAAAGTGACTCGATCGAGCGTTTGCTCTTCTTGTTTTTTTTATTACTACAGTGCGTCTATGGAGTGTACATCAGAGATGTGATGGGACCAAAAACATTCCAAAATGAAACAGGTAACTTTTTAAACTGGTCTTCATTTTGTTTATTGAGAAGTTGGTTCACATGATACATTTCAGAGTCGTCCTTTTAAATTCGTTAAATATTGCACCAGTCACTACATCTATAGATTATCAGATTAAGTTGTCTTCTTCTGCATTATGCATATGCAATATTCATCTTTAGTGCGCGCGTGTGTGTGTGTGTGTGTGTGTGTGTGTGTGTGTGTGTGTGTGTGTGTGTGTGTGTGTGTGTGTTTATTGGTTGAAGACGACACAGGCCCCTTCCCTTATTTGTTTATCTGTGTGCGAGACTTCGTGAGTCAGTTGCATAGGCAGGATAGCTAACTGAGTTGCCTGCAAGACCGTTAACGGCATTTTGCACTGTATATTTGCTGTACATTAATTTCAGCTTAGGTATGACCAATACCAAAAGTTACAATGTTGTAGGTGAAAATGAATGGTCTGTCTTTTGGGCTCTTTCCAAAAAGGATCCGAATTCGGGGATAAACTCAACCGTTTCGGGTTTTATATGGAGCCGTACACTAATTAACCCGATTTAAGCATTAAAGAATTTAAGAGTGTTAGTTTTGGAGGGTATAAACTATGTAATTTAAATGAAAATTTCAATAATAAATTTTCGTATAATTAATATACTTACCCAATTCTCATAGTTTATACCCTCCCATCCTTCCACGCTACTTAATTTCCTATGGCGTCTTTTTTTTAGCTTGGTTACCACCCTTTCGAGGGCAGGTAATTTGAGTAGTTTTTCGACATCTAGCATATATGAGATCTTAGTCAATGCATCCCTCAGACAACCAGTTACACCGTTAATGACACATGAAGCAATAAGGTAACTATCAGATAACACTTGTATACAGAAAATCCACTCGGACAAGATCAACAAAATCTTACGATCTTGTTAACTCATTGGAGACGTAATGTTTTAGTCCTTTTTTTTTGGTTGAAAATGTGCTGAAAAAAGAAGATTACAGCTAGATCAAAACTCAAAAGTGTTCCAAATTACCCCTCCATTTGACCTGTGAACTCGCCACTGTGTTGACCTTTGTCATGCATAAGATATAGTTAATAATCGCCAAATATTAACTAACTAGGTCAACAGGTCAAGAAGTATTAAGCATTTTTATGGGCTGCATTTGTTTCATTTGTGTCACCTTTTATGTTTATACTTTTGCAGGCTGGTGTGGAGTTCTTATGTTGCCAGGGCGATGGAAGACACATACATAAGACATATAAACAAGCTTCCCTGTGAAGTGTTTTGATCACAAATCACCATTATTTTACACATTTATGCATATCTATTCTCAGCTCAGACTTGTGCTTTGAAATTGGATGTTTAAGTACTAGCTAAAACCCTGAATAAAGTCTTCGCAATACATGGAATGGGATCAAAAGTGTGTGTGTGTGTGTGTGTGTGTGTGTGTGCGTGTGCGTGTGTGTGTGTGTATGTGTGTGTGTGTGTGTGTGTGTGTGTGAAAACAACATTCAAAAATGAGGGTGAGATAAAACATAAAAAAAGCTACAGCACAGATACTTTTTTGTCTAGCGTCAAGGACGGATCCAGGGGGGGTTCCTGTCACCCCCCCCCCCCCCCCCCCCGGCCTGAACATGTATCTCCTCCAAGGGTGATAATAAAATAAAAATCAATAAATCATGACAAATATTCGGAGAACGCGCCAGCTAGATTCCACATATTCTCATCTACATTTCAAAACGTCCAGACCTCCCTAGCGCCCTCAACTAATGAACCCCGAACACAATTGGGGGCCACCCCCAACCTGATACGGTCCGGCCATGAGCGTTCTATATCGTCCTCTTTAGAAACTTGTTGCGCTGTTGACACACGTACGTTTCTATTTGCAAACATCCATAAAGTAATATTTTGTTAATCATGTTTAAAACATTTCTTCTGCGTAGAGTGAAGCTAAATCAAACCACACACAAAATGAAAAAAACTAAATCTAAATCAAAGCCATATTGCGCGTAACATAAAGCAACAGTCTAACCGTCTGCAAGAGAGATTGTTAGTAGTAGATCTAAAAAAAAAGAATGGATTCCATGGAAGCTAGTGTAACTATACACATTCAACATCTTTGAAGCTTCGGATATAACTCGATAAAACAAAAAAGAACCAAAACTTAAAACATGTCCCAACAGTTGTTAGTCCACCTCTCTCTTCACCCGACCCCCACACTCACATAGTTTGTGTCTGAAAAGCTCTAAAACGCACTGGCACACACGCACACACACAGACTTATACAGAGTCCATTTAGAAATATGTTCAGTAATTGCGATAAAAGACAAGACTTTTGTCTCCTTTGGTAAACATCACGGTGTTTTTTTCCCGCCACTTCTTATCCACGTGTAAAAATATTTCCCATCAGACTGCGCGAGTGGAGAAACTACGTCATATCATAGGGGAATCCCCTACCGGAGCAGGATCGGAGCAGCCTGCTCCGGAACCGGAGCTTGTGTGTGAGAGGGCAGGTGGAGAGCGGAGCAGGATCGGAGCAGCCTGCTCCGCTTGCTCCGCCTGTGTGTGAGCCCCGCTTTAGCTATTCCAATCTAAGACCCAATTTCTGCCTTAGTAAATATAGGTCGCTTAGGCCTAAAAAAAAAAAAATAGGTGTGGTTACGGTAACCCGACCTACCCTATTTTTGGGGGCCGACCCTATAACATTTTATTACATTTGTCAGAAAAATACACAAAAAAACCAAGTAAACGAGTGCAGAAAACGCAATGAAAGCGAAAGCGCCCGAGTCGCACACTTATTTCCCTGTCAAGTAGGTTTAATTTGTACACATTAGAAAAAAAAAAGTTTAAAAAAAAAAGTGATTGCCTACCTTCCTACCCTATTTTTTTTTGGCTATGTTACCGTAACCACACCTCTCCCAAGAACTCTAAATGTAGGACACGGTACCGGTACTTAACTGTACATGGTCCTACATCTGATGGGAGAAGCCACTGAAGGAAAAGGTCAGTTGCCCCCAAAAGCAAGTAAGCTCTGACAAGCACTAATTCCAGCCTCATTTTAAACACCTACAAAGTACTACAGTAGCAATGGGTTAGCAATGAACCTTGGGGAGGATGAACGGCACCTGCTCTTACCAGTAACCTGGCACAGTACCCAACCCTACCGCAATTCAAACACTTCATTCCATTTAAAGTACAAAACCCCAAATCCTTTTCCAGCTAAGGGACCGGTAATTCGAAGCATCTAATCTCTCTCCTGGCGTAAAAGTAGTACAGTAAGATGGTCTACCGCTAATGGCCTCTTTAGACAAAGACATTTTACTCATTTCCCTTTCGCGTAACTTACAACCAGGGGCACAAATGGCTCTCGGTCCTGGGCAGAGAGGAGCTAAGTGGGGAATGGAGTAGTGGCTGGGGGGACACAAAATGGCTGTACGAGACCACGACTACCACCACGACGTTTGCCCTTAACCCCCCATCGTTGGTACTACACTAGTACTGGTCGTCGTGTGGTGACTGGTGGGTTCGGAAGGCCATGAGCAAGAGTGGGACACTTCAAAAGTTTTCCTGCAGGAAGATGCACCCCTTCTTACTAAGGAAAGAAAACAACGATGCTGACAACCCATCGTAGAAGCCATGAGACTGTAAATAAGGTGAAATTTAAACAAAAAGCAAACAAAAACTGGACAAATGTCCACACCAAAATGGAGAATGTGAAAAAAGATGAAAAATGTAAAACGAGCGAAAGAAGGAAAAAAAGGAAACTAAATAAAAAGAATTGTACAAGAGAAAGAAGAAAGAAAGAAGAAGGAAAACTAAAGAAAAGAAAGAAAGAAAAAAAGAACAAGAAAAAAAAAGAAAGAAAGAAAAACATCAACAAAAACGAGAAGAGAGCGAGAGAAGAAAAAACACGCACACGAAAACCTAATGTCCTTCACGTCAAAACGTCAAAACCAAATACGACAAAAACAAAAAAACTCACACACCAAACAAAATTTCTGCTCTTGACTTCAAAATAAAAACAAGTCGCGTAAGGCGAAAATACAATATTTAGTCAAGTAGCTGTCGAACTCACAGAATGAAACTGATCGCAACGCAACGCAGCAAGACCGTATACTCGTAGCATCGTCACTCCACCGCCCGTGGCAAAGGCAGTGCCCGTGGAATTGACAAGAAGAGCGGGGTATTCGTTGCGCTGAGAAGGATAGCACGCTTTTCTGTACCTCTCTTCGTTTTAACTTTCTGAGCGTGTTTTTAATCCAAACATATCATATCTATATATTTTTGGAATCAGGAACCGACAAGGAATAAGATGAAAGTGTTTTTAAAACGATTTCGAAAAAAAAAATTTGATAATAATTTTTATATATTTAATTTTCAGAGCTTGTTTTTAATCCGAATATAACATATTTATATGTTTTTGGAATCAGCAAATGATGGAGAATAAGATAAACGTAAATTTGGATCGTTTTATAAATTTTTATTTTTTTTTACAATTTTCCGATTTTTAATGACCAAAGTCATTAATTAATTTTTAAGCCACCAAGCTGAAATGCAATACCGAACCCCGGGCTTCGTCGAAGATTACTTGACCAAAATTTCAACCAATTTGGTTGAAAAATGAGGGCGTGACAGTGCCGCCTCAACTTTCACGAAAAGCCGGATATGACGTCATCAAAGACATTTATCAAAAAAATGAAAAAAACGTTCGGGGATTTCATACCCAGGAACTCTCATGTCAAATTTCATAAAGATCGGTCCAGTAGTTTAGTCTGAATCGCTCTACACACACACACACACACACGCACAGACAGACAGACAGACAGACAGACAGACAGACACACATACACCATACCCTCGTTTCGATTCCCCCTCGATGTTAAAATATTTAGTCAAAACTTGACTAAATATAATGACGCGAGACACATTCCCCTCCCAATATTTCTTCTTAACCAGTGTACACAGAACAGAAAACACATTCTACCAATATTTTCTCCAAGACCGGTTTGCCCGGAATCTTGTCATTCAATACCACTTGAAAAAGTTTGCTGCGGATGTTCCCCGATGCCTCAGTGGACAGTAGATCGATGCAATGAAGTGACAGGTAAGTAATGGCAAGCTTCTTAACTCTGAACTATTTGGCTATCACTGATGGCACCATTACAGCTAATTAACTCTTTACTGACTGGCGCGTGGTAAGAACCGCTCGTCAATCGGAATAGTCAATAGTGACAATATCCAGGTTTCCCAATTGCTTCGTTTCCGGGCGATTTATGTGGAGCACGTGATGCGCACAAAAAATATTGGCGGTCTAGAAGTGTCGTCTGCGCAATGATCGCGGCGGCTTTCTTGACCGCCAAGGACGACCGCGCACGTTGTGAGACGTCATTCGGTAGACCTCAATAGTTATGAAGCAAACAGGATTAGGACAGACAGCATGATTAATGCGAAGAAGAAACATACACGACTAGACAAAAAAACAAAACATAACAAAAACAGGAAAACGTACAAGAAGAAGACACAGACAAAAATAATGAGAGAAAAAAACAAAGAATAAAGACATGCAGACAAAATAGGATAAAAAGACAGAAAGACATATAGACACAATAACCAAAAGTAACAGGAAACACAAAAATGTTGGAGGGGGGGGGGGGGGGTGAGAGAGAGGCGGAGAGAGAAAAAAGAAAGAAACACTAAACAAAATCGGTAAGAACTGATTATGAAGTTTTCTTGAACACCAGTGGACAAGTTTGAAGTTTTATTTGAAGAGCACTTTAGATGCCCTGACTCGGCTCAAAGAGTGAGTTGTCAGATCTACACAGGCTGTTCATGTTTTCACTGGGTGCACGTGCCTGTATGTTCTAAATGCGGTGTCACTGTCCACGCCGAGGGCGAAACAGGAAGCGCGCACTGGGGACGCTGCAATCAGTCAAACCAAAAGTTCCTAACACAGATCTGGAAGACTTTCTTTCAGATATGTTTCGTTTGCCTTTCATCGAGATCCCCTTTGTGTACCTTTTGACACAAACTATTAAAAGTGTGACAGGGGAGGCTTCCGCTCCTTTCGCAACGGACTCTGCACCCGAGTTGTTGGCCTTTAAAGTCAACACCTGTGGTTTGTAGAGTTCTGTTTATGATGGGGTCTGGTGGTTTCCGATTGTCTGTATGTTCATGGAAACCTTTTTTATAGGGCTAAGAAATTAGCCCTAACATTTTCAATCCCGTTTGATTGCACTTCGCTTCCCGAGGTGATCGTAGTGTTTCGGCACACGGTTACAAAAGGATGCACAAAATTGGCATGATTGTTGAAAGTGTTCGCTGGGTATGTGTGTATATATAGTGTGTATAGCATATATGAATATTGTGTGAACAGTACATGTGGTGATTTTTGTCCGTATGGTTAATTGTTTTATGTAGGTTGTACATTTAATTGTTCTATTCTGTATATGTTCTTTTGTAAATGGCCTAGAGCCATAGGTTAGGCACTTAAAAATGTCCAGTTATTATTATTACATAACCACACGCACGCACGTTCACCCCCCCCCCCCTACATACACACACATACATGTAAACACACGTACCCCCACACACACGTGTGCACACACACACACACACACACACACACACACGCGCGCGCGCGCGCACACACGCACATACACAAAGACTGACAGACACACAACAAGAAATCAAATAAGCAAACAACCTGCAGAACTTAATTAATAATAATTACTACGTATTATTAGCAACTACCATCACTACCAAACTTCCCTACCCTTATCTTATAAATACCACTCTACTTCTGTGAGAGAGAAAAAAACAAAACCGTCAGAAGAAGAAGTCAAAAACACCATCAAAAAATCGAAACACAAAGTAGTTCCGCCAAACATTTTCACACACATCCAAAGAAATAATCCCCATCTCTCTATCTCCGCAAAAAGAACTAAAGACATTCGGCCTAAAAAGCAGAACGTGAGAGGAAAAGAAGATCATATTTCCGCATTGGCTGCAATAACTGCCACTGCCGATGCAAATCAAATCTGCCCCCGAAAATTGGTGGTGCACACAAGCCCAATCACACACACTTCAGTCTGTCACAGCACGTCAAATCGGCAGCGCTCTCCATCATCTCTCTCTCTCTCTCTTACGCTCTCTCTCTGCTCTCTCTCTTGTGGGTCGATACAAGTCCACTCAGCGATAAACGGCAGGTAACACACACCAAAGATTCTGCGCGCATTTCTCTCCCTTTAGCGAAAATGGCTGTAAGTGGGAAAAGGATGGTTGAAAACAGCAACGGCGAAAGCCGCCACTGTGTAGGATGAACAGGAAATATCATAGTAAAAGCCTCAAAATGAGACTCGAAAATGGGGCTTTACGGAAATATTAAAGCCACACTCGAACCTTCCCGTGTAAACAGCCTTTTCGGCTCGTCGTCTGTTTTTACATGGAATGAGACTGTCCCTCCACTTTGCCATTTGCCAAACACGAATAGCCTTGGTGCTCTCTCGATCTGCACAATGGGGATTATTTTGGGGGGATGAATTGATACATTTATCAACAAAGTCCAACTCACCACAGCCCGCAGTCAGGGCTTTGATATTCGGTATGTGACCAAGTGGAGGTCATATCGCATGTCAAATCCTGGCCAGATCTCGGATGGTGAGACCAATTGTTTACATGAGTGTGCCTTTAAAATGTTAACGAGATAATGGATCTGGGCAGGTACGTGCGTATATCAGCTGTTGAAGCTCATCACACATACACACACACAGACACACGCGCGCGCACGCTCGCACGCACGCATGAACAAACGCATGTGCACACGCACACACGCATACATACGTATACACACACACGAACACGAGCGTACTTACACACGCGTGCACAGGCATGCAGGTAGGCAGGCAGACAGACAGACTGAAAGACACGGAAATGGTGACTGAATGGGTGCAGAAGCGGGAAAGGCGGGGAAAAGACTTCTGTACACAATCTGTACAAACATAGACAAATATGGCTTCCACTGTATCTCCCACGTTCTTGACACCAAGACCACCAGGAACAGCCAGAGACAAACAAATTTCGAGGCTAACACTTTCCACACGGTAAAGACAAGTCACAGAAAAACTAGACAGAGATAGATAGAAGCTTTTAACACAATTGACTTTCTCCCACGCCTAAAAAAGCCACCATACGCCCACACAGCAGCCTCCGTCCAAGTGCAAAGAAAAAAGAACAAGTCGCGTAAGGCGAAATTACTACATTTAGTCAAGCTGTGGAACTCACAGAATGAAACTGAACGCACTGCATTTTTTCACAATGACCGTAGTCCGCCGCTTGTGCAAAACGGAGTGAAACTGACGAGCCTGTTCAGCGCGGTAGTGGTTTCGCTGTGCTGCATAGCACGCTTTTCTGTACCTCTCTTCGTTTTAACTTTCTGAGCGTGTTTTTAATCCAAACATATCATATCTAATGTTTTTGGAATCAGGAACCGACAAGGAATAATATGA
>NC_090249.1:58336139-58351139 GCF_037325665.1 Littorina saxatilis | reverse complement strand
GAATTATTTCCCCTTACTCTCGCTGCACTTATCTGATGCTGATCACCAAGACAGGGGCCTGAAGCAATTCTGTTCGGCTTTTCTCGTTCTGTGGCGTCCCAATGTGGGGCTGGAGTGGAAAGTAGTAAGGCCGTGGGCGCCATGAAGGACTGTGAAAGAGTTGCACAGCTTGGTAACACAGCCAGTGGGAGCATCATAACCATTTGAAAAGCAATGTTACAGCTGCGTCTGATTTCAACAAGACCGTACCAAATTATTAACCAAATAACGGACAGCAGATGCACGAAGCGGAAGTGGGTGAAACCCAAACGGGCGAGAACAAACTGCGGGATCCGATTCCTTGAAATCACACAAAAATCTCAATTTCAACCGATCCAACACCGCGGCTGGCTCACAACCGGTTGGTAACTTTCTAATGCATCTCGGCCCAGAGGCCCCGACCTCTGGTGTTGGTCTAGCACAGTGCGATCTCAGCTGCCCAAAGGACGGACATTATGTGGTGCATAACTTTACCATACGACGTATTAATACATAATATGCACTGCTACGTTGGAGCCACATGGCACATTTTCTGGAGACAAGAACAGCATAGCAAGGACAAGAAACATGACTGATCATGCCCGGGTCTTTATCGTTAAGAGAGCCAGATCATAGCAAAGACGCTCATCGGAAGGGACAGCAGGGGACCCACACAGCGCCGCGTCACAGTGTTGACACGTCACTACAGGCCTGACAGCTGAGTGGAAATCGCGGCAAACCTTCACCAGGTGGACATGGCACCTGATCTCTGGCGCTGCTATCGTTCAGTCCGATCTGAGCTGCCCATTGGATGAACATTATCTGCGCTGAGGTGCACGAACCGAACGTAGAGAGAACAAACTACGGGGTCTGATTGGTTGAAATCACAGCAACTCTCAGTTTCAACCAATCCAACACTGCGGCTGGCTCCCGTTTCTCGTGCACCTCGGCCCTGGTGCCTATAACTTTATCGTTCAACTTACTGACACATGTGCGGCAAGATGTTAACAACATGGCATTTTGTGTGGAGACATGAACAGCATGGCCAAGCCTAGCAGCACTGCTAATCATCCCAGGCCCCCGAAGGTTGATAGAGCCAGACCTCAGTACCGTCGCTAATCGGAAGAGACAGCAGAGGATCAACTCAGCGCATGACCACAATGTTGACACGTCTCTACTGGTCAGACAGAATGGACGTCGCGGCCACTTTCACCATGTGGACATGGCACCTGACCTGTGGCGCTGCTCTCGCTGAGTCCGATCTGAGCTGCCCAAAGGATGACAATTATCTGGTGCCCAACTTTATCGTTCAACTTACGGCAAGATGTGCAGCAAGATGTTAACAGCATGGCATTTTGTGTGGAGACATGAACAGCATGGCCAAGCCTAGCAGCACTGCTAATCATCCCAGGCCCCCGAAGGTTGATAGAGCCAGACCTCAGTACCGTCGCTAATCGGAAGAGACAGCAGAGGATCAACACAGCGCATGACCACAATGTTGACACGTCTCTACTGGTCAGACAGAATGGACGTCGCGGCCACTTTCACCATGTGGACATGGCACCTGACCTGTGGCGCTGCTCTCGCTGAGTCCGATCTGAGCTGCCCAAAGGATGACAATTATCTGGTGCCCAACTTTATCGTTCAACTTACGGCAAGATGTGCAGCAAGATGTTAACAGCATGGCATTTTGTGTGGAGACATGAACAGCATGGCCAAGCCTAGCAGCATTGCTAATCATCCCAGGCCCCCGAAGGTTGATAGAGCCAGACCTCAGTACCGTCGCTAATCGGAAGAGACAGCAGAGGATCAACACAGCGCATGACCACAATGTTGACACGTCTCTACTGGTCAGACAGAATGGACGTCGCGGCCACTTTCACCATGTGGACATGGCACCTGACCTGTGGCGCTGCTCTCGCTGAGTCCGATCTGAGCTGCCCAAAGGATGACAATTATCTGGTGCCCAACTTTATCGTTCAACTTACGGCAAGATGTGCAGCAAGATGTTAACAGCATGGCATTTTGTGTGGAAACAGGAACAGCATGGCCAAGCCTAGCAGCACTGCTAATCATCCCAGGCCCCCGAAGGTTGATAGAGCCAGACCTCAGTACCGTCGCTAATCGGAAGAGACAGCAGAGGATCAACACAGCGCATGATCACAATGTTGACACGTCTCTACTGGTCAGACAGAATGGACGTCGCGGTCACTTTCACCATGTGGACATGGCACCTGACCTGTGGCGCTGCTCTCGCTCAGTCCGATCTGAGCTGCCCAAAGGATGACAATTATCTGGTGCCCAACTTTATCGTTCAACTTACTGACACATGTGCGGTAAGATGTTAACACCATGGCATTTAGGGTGGAGGCAGGAACAGCATGGCCAAGCCTAGCAACACTGCTGATTATCCCTGGCCCCTGAAGGTTGATAGAGCAAGACCTCAGCACTGTGGCTAATCGGAAGAGGCAGCGGAGGATCAACACAGCCCAGCGTCACAATGTTGACACATCTCTCCTGGTCAGACGGAGTGGACATCGCGGCAAACTTTCGCCATGTGGACATGACACCAGGGGCCGTCATCTGGTTTACTCTCGCCTTTTTCTTCCCCCTGCCCCCTTCACCCTTCCCCCTTGCCAAGGTTAGGGAGGAGTAATCACTCTTTAATCTGATGACTTATTGACTCGCAATAGCCACAAAAAATGTCTAAAGTATTAGCGTGTGTCGTGGGGAGAGCACATTGCGAACTCTGGGGCGATATATCACCCTGTGCCAGGCCGTGGTTGTATTAAACAAGTGGACGCCCAGCCTATAGCACTGTCCGCGAGAATATATTGTGTATTTTTTTCTTGCACATTCCAATAAACAAAACAACAAAACAACAAAACAAAGAAATTGGCCTATCAAATAGGAGCGTTCATTCTCATTCCTGTGGACCTTTTTTTTCCTGATCGGTTTATAGCCAACTTCTCTGATTATAGTGCGAGGCAGGTGTTACTGACATTTCTAAAACGTTGATAGGGAGAGAGAGAGAGTGAGACAGAGAGAGACAGAGAGACAGAGAGAGACAGAGAGACAGAAAGAGAGACAGAGAGAGAGGAGAGAGGGAGATATATAGAGAGAGGAGAGAGACAGAGAGAGAGAGAGAAGAAGGAGAGAGACAAAGACAGAGAGAGAGAGGGGGAAGAGAGAGAAAGACACACACAGAGAGTGAGACAGAGAGAGTGAGACAGAGAGAGTGAGACAGAGAGTGTGAGACGGAGAGAGAGAGACACAGAGAGAGACAGAGACAGAAAGAGAGAAAGAGAGATAGCAAATCTTTCGACTTCGTCATTTTTTTTGTTTACATTATCTTCTCGAACGTGTTACCAATTCCAAACCGATTTTCTGTTATCTTCTTGCATCATTTCCACAGCAATGAACACGCTTTCCCTCTAGCGACATCATACACTTCTCAGTCTCTTCCTATGCATGTCACAGTTACAGACATGTCGCAACCAGAGCCGCGTCTTGCCAGCAAACCGTCACACGTCACTCCCAGAAGGCCACGCGAATGTCCCACAATGCCCTAAACTTCCGCGCTAAAGGCCACACATAACCCTACCCCCAGTTTACACATTACCAGAAACAGTATGGCCACTTTTCCACTTCCGCCAGGGGGAGTTCTCCCATAATGCAACCAAGATGTATCCCAGGAGGCTCTGGGGCATAGACTCTGCATATGACGTCCGCCAAGGGAGGTTATTGGCAAAGTGGACGTGTGGAGGATTCTATTTTGTGATGACACAAGGTGTGATTGCGTGTTGGTTCTGTTTATGGCATCACCTTGATGTTCCGGCAAGTATTCGGCTTGTGTGTGTGGAAATCGTGCAGGCTTTTGCTGATGATGCAGCAGGGTTAATGTAGAAACGCTGGCGAGTGAGCTTTCACGTACAGTAAGAACATAATGATAGTGCAGGGGAAAGCAAACGAACCCATACAGAAATTAAAACTCGCTCGTACGTACGCGCATAAGCACATACACACACACGCGTGCGAGCGCACAGACAAGAAAAAAAACTAGTTTGTAATCTTTGTGTTAAAGTGGATTGGCTCACTAAAAAAAAAAAAAGCAGCGTTCAATGAATCACGAAGCTTTGGAGTCAGGAAGACAAACAAAACAAGTAACTGTTTAACAAAACCGACCGTTATAAAGGTAACTAAAACAAGTTTAACCCCCAAAATGAAAATTAAATCAAGTGAAGAAAATTAAATCTTATAATTTAAAAGAAAGACATTTCTTGACAAGAAACGTCCGAGTTGAGAGAGAAAGAAGAATAAACAACAGACAGCCACTTTAATCCTAGATATTTTAAAGAGGGCGCTTTACACACAGAAAGATTGAACACGGAGAGAAACAGGCGTTGAGGAGCGGGGTGGGGGGGGGGGATAGAGATTTGCTCGTTCCGGGGCTGAAATGACCAGTGGGATGGGCCGGAAATTAAGGGTAAGCCACACGCCTTTCCGCCACTCTGACCTGACATACTGTGGCGTGGCAAGTTCCTGCCCGTCTACCATCGAGAGTATCGTCTGTCGAGCTCTCACTTTAACAACACCCTCGCCCTCCCCTCCAGATGTCAGGCTCGAGACCTTCAGGGAGACTAAAAGGTAAGGGGAGGAAGGTGGGGGGGGGGGAGGGGGGGTGTAAGGGTGTGGTATGGTAGAAGATGGTTTAACAAATAGTGTCGGTGTCTCCAGGTCCTTTTTCTCTCGCTGAGTGAACAGAAGATTTTTTAAATGATTTCACGTTGCCACAGCGTTTCTTGTTGCTGTATTTGCTATTTATATGTTAATCATATACTCCTCCTCCCCCCCCCCCCCCCCCCATGCCCCAAGAAGGACCCTTATGCATGAGTAGCTGAAATAAAACCTTGAAACCTACAGCTGATAATGATACTACACCAAGTCTGGTTGCTTATCAATCAATCAATATGAGGCTTATATCGCGCGTATTCCGTGGGTACAGTTCTAAGCCCAGGGATTTTTATTTTAATTTTTTTATTTTATGCAATTTATATCGCGCACATATTCAAGGCGCAGGGATTTATTTATGCCGTGTGAGATGGAATTTGTTTTACACAATACATCACGCATTCACATCGGCCAGCAGATCGCAGCCATTTCGGCGCATATCCTACTTTTCACGGCCTATTATTCCAAGTCACACGGGTATTTTGGTGGACATTTTTATCTCTGCCTAGACAATTTTGCCAGGAAAGACCCTTTTGTCAATCGTGGGATCTTTAACGTGCACACCCCAATGTAGTGTACACGAAGGGACCTCGGTTTTTCGTCTCATCCGAAAGACTAGCACTTGAACCCACCACCTAGGTTAGGAAAGGGGAGAGAAAATTGCTAACGCCCTGACCCAGGGTCGAACTCGCAACCTCTCGCTTCCGAGCGCAAGTGCGTTACCACTCGGCCACCCAGTCCGCTTATCTTCACTGTGTGAGCTGGCTAAGGTCAGTATACATGGTAAACGTCATCCCCTCATGTCCTTGTCTTCAAGAAGCTATCTGCGACAAATTATTATCTTGCATTTGGGATTTCAAACAGCAACCGAATAAAAAATGAACAGGGGGACAATAAGACTATTCGGTGTAGATCTACTGCAAGGGGCCTCCAACAAACCAGGTTGTCAGCTGAATCAACTTATTGCGAATATTATTACACTGACACATCCATTTTGGCGAAAAGGTTTGTAATTCCACTATAATCACACATTAATCATTAATAGTCATTAATAGTCATTAATCATCATACCAATTCATTACACCGTATATCAGGTGCCGTCATTCCATTCTTTCCATACCATCCCGAAGAAGGCAGTTACATGCCGAAATATTGATTTAAACTTACCTAACCTTGTGACTGGTGTGTTTTCTTGTTATTTATATAATCACACATTTGTATTGTCAGCTCATTTATGCCTGAAATGAATACTGAGCCTTCTTCTCCATAGTTCACATTGAGCGAATTCTCTAGCGACATGTTTTGCTGATTGACGCCATAACAAGGTCGACGCAGGTCGATAATGCTTGCTTCATTTTCCATTATTACTAAAAACCTACGTTCAATGTATCGACACAGACAGAACTGTCTATAGTGAAAGTGAAAGTCCACGGCCCGATTCTTACAAAGAGTTCAAAGTAAAATCTATACATGTACATCTCCTGGAAAGCCATGGGAGGCGGGAGGAAGAGGCACCAACAAGACAAGAGGAGGGTGGTCGAGTACGGAATTGGAGGACGGGGCAAGAAAGATGGTAGTGGAGGTAGAGAGATTTGGGCGTAGAGGGAATAGGCTTTTAAGAGTTGAAAAGTACCAGTCTGTGATTGAAGTCCACGCAGTCTGGACCCTTCACAGGGAGATCTATAGGTGTTTCCAGTCCAATACTGTCTACCAAATCGAATGTCATTTCCACTCACATCTGAGGGTAAACAAAGCGAGTGTAGGGGATAGAACAGCAGTATGGTCGTCTGGGGAATTCGATGAGAGACACGCGCATGTCCAAAACGCCTCTTCCTCAAAAATCAGCTCTCTGTCTGTCTCTGTCTCTCTCTGTCTCTCTCTCTCTCTCTCTCTCTCTCTCTCTCTCTCTCTCTCTCTCTCTCTCTCTCTCTCTCTCTCTCTCTCTCTCTCTCTCTCTCTCTCTCTCTCTCTCTCTCTCTCTTGGTAATTAAACTGTATCCTAACTCTATCCTGTAACATATATATATACAACATTTTTTTAAGCATGATGGTGAATTCATTTTATAGTTATCTGTACGTCAGTGATGACTGAGTTGTTGTTGTTGTTGTTGTTGTTGTTGTTGTTGTTGTTGTTGTTAGCCTTTTGACTATAAGGAGTGCATGGATGTATGAGTGTTTCCCCACCAGGACAATTACCAATGGCTGTTAAGCTATGTGGCGGAATAATTCTTGTTCTTGTTCTTCCTACGTAGTTTTACTAATCTGAGCTTTGAGCATCTTTTTCTGTTGGTTTGCTCTTACACGCTCAGAAAAAAATAAAAACAGCCTTGTAATCATTTTCAACACAAATGAAACAGACATCAGCTTTAAGTTCGTAAAAATACAAACACTGGCTTTTAACGAAATGTTTATCATGCTTCCACCAACGACGGCAACAATCGAGAACTGACTAAACCTTGAAGGGTAAACCAAGGATTAAGAATGACGACCTCTCCATATTTCCCTCACGTCATAGTTCAAGCAGAAAGACAATACGACAATGCCAACAATAGGAAAGACGCAATAATTGATGTGCTTCACAGAGGTAGAGAGAGGGGAGAGAGAGGGAAAGAGAGAGAGAGAAAGAAAAAGAGAGTGAGATTGAGAAATAGAGAGAGAGGCGGAAAGAGAGAGAGAGAGAGAGAGAGAGAGAGAGAGAGAGAGAGAGAGAGAGAGAGAGAGAGAGAGAGAAAGTCAGAGACAGAGAGAAAACGTGTCACAGCAAGACAAAGCAAACCCGCGATAGCAGCATAATAATTACTCCAACTCGTAGCTGTAAAACACAAAACAAACGCAGAAAATCTGCCTTTCTGACAGTCTTAGTGGCCCTCTTCTATTTCCAGCGAGAGATAAGGACTTGACTCTGGCACCACTGTTGACTCTATCTGCAGTGTAGTGTGGACGCAACCTGCCCAGTCCCCTGTCACAGCGGCCCCACCATCTTTCACCGTCCACACTAGTTTTGTTTTGCGAAGAGATAGCTTCGAGGATTCTGTTTTACATGCAAGTGGGGTTTTAAACAAAAACCTGCCCGCACTCCTCTGTCAAAAAGGGAGGACGATAGTTCACCGTCAAGACTGTTTTGGTTTCGCGAAGAGAGAGAAAGAGAGAGAAACAGACAGACAGACAGACAGACAGACAGACAGAGACAAAAACATATACAGAAAGAGAGAGAGAGAGAGAGAGAGAGAGAGAGAGAGAGAGAGAGAGAGAGAGATACAGATACAGATAGAAAGACAGAGACATTGAGAGAGACCGAAAGAGAGAGAAAGAGCGAGTCAGAGAGAGAGAGAGACAGAGACATTGAGAGAGACCGAAAGAGAGAGAAAGAGCGAGTCAGAGAGAGAGAGAGAGAGAGAGACATTGAGAGAGACCGAAAGAGAGAGAAAGAGCGAGTCAGAGAGAGAGAGAGAGACAGAGACATTGAGAGAGACCGAAAGAGAGAGAAAGAGCGAGTCAGAGAGAGAGAGAGACAGAGACATTGAGAGAGACCGAAAGAGAGAGAAAGAGCGAGTCAGAGAGAGAGAGAGAGACAGAGACATTGAGAGAGACCGAAAGAGAGAGAAAGAGCGAGTCAGAGAGAGAGAGAGACAGAGACATTGAGAGAGACCGAAAGGGAGAGAAAGAGCGAGTCAGAGAGAGAGAGAGACAGAGACATTGAGAGAGACCGAAAGAGAGAGAAAGAGCGAGTCAGAGAGAGAGACAGAGACATTGAGAGAGACCGAAAGAGAGAGAAAGAGCGAGTCAGAGAGAGAGAGAGAGACAGAGACATTGAGAGAGACCGAAAGAGAGAGAAAGAGCGAGTCAGAGAGAGAGAGAGACAGAGACATTGAGAGAGACCGAAAGAGAGAGAAAGAGCGAGTCAGAGAGAGAGAGAGAGACAGAGACATTGAGAGAGACCGAAAGAGAGAGAAAGAGCGAGTCAGAGAGAGAGAGAGACAGAGACATTGAGAGAGACCGAAAGAGAGAGAAAGAGCGAGTCAGAGAGAGAGAGAGACAGAGACATTGAGAGAGACCGAAAGAGAGAGAAAGAGCGAGTCAGAGAGAGAGAGAGACAGAGACATTGAGAGAGACCGAAAGAGAGAGAAAGAGCGAGTCAGAGAGAGAGAGAGACAGAGACATTGAGAGAGACCGAAAGAGAGAGAAAGAGCGAGTCAGAGAGAGAGAGAGACAGAGACATTGAGAGAGACCGAAAGAGAGAGAAAGAGCGAGTCAGAGAGAGAGAGAGACAGAGACATTGAGAGAGACCGAAAGAGAGAGAAAGAGCGAGTCAGAGAGAGAGAGAGACAGAGACATTGAGAGAGACCGAAAGAGAGAGAAAGAGCGAGTCAGAGAGAGAGAGAGACAGAGAGAGACAGAGAGAGACAGAGAGAGACACAGAGAGAGAGAGAGAGAGAGAGAGAGGAGAGAGAGGAGAGAGAGGAGAGACCGAAAGAGAGAGAAAGAGCGAGTGACACAGAAAGAGAGAGAGAGAGAGAGAGAGAGAGAGAGAGAGAGAGAGAGAGAGAGAGAGAGAGAGAGAGAGAGAGAGAGAGAGAGAGAGAGAGAAAGAGCGAGTGACAGAGAGAGAGAGAGAGAGAGAGAGAGAGAGAGAGAGAGAGAGAGAGAGAGAGAGAGAGAGGGGGGGTGTTTGTTTGTTTGTTTATTTGTTGCTTAACGTCCAGCCGACTACGCAGAGCCATATCAGGACGAGGAAGGGGGGGATGAAGGGGGCCACTTGTCAAGCGATTCCTGTTTACAAATGCACTAACCCATTACTTGTGTCCCAGCAGGCTTTAGTAAAACTAAATTAATACCTACTGGAAGATTACCAGTTTCCAGTATGTTAAAATAGGCTTAACCTATCTACTGCTGGACTTACATCAGAACACTAACAGATTAAACTATACATGAATCGCGAGACAAGCGGCAAGAGAAGAGATTTTTGGAAAAAATACAGGTGAATGAGCAAGAAGGCAGAAAAAAGAAAAGAATTCATGAAGAAAAAGAGAGCATGACAGGAAAGAGGAACCAAAAAATAATCTACCTAACAGCAAACTAGAAAGCTCCTGCGGTTCCAAAAACAGGAGGGGCTTTTAATTTCATAACCGCAGTGCCCCACTGCGGGAAGGGGGGGGGGGGTGGGGATTGTTTTACCCATAGAAAGAAGGGGACTTTCTCGTCGAGTGCTTCTTTGTCAACGGATCGGAAGTCTTTGATTTCAAATTGTCGATGATGATGAAGGTTAACAATCGCAGTGTCTTCAGGGGTACGTATTGCAGTGTTCAGGCGTGTCTGCCTGTGCTGTACAATAACATACAAACAGAGCAAAGACCGCGCATCTTCAAGGTCAAATCGTCAAAAAAAGAAAGGCTTGGTTAATTTAACGAAGTTAACACAATGAAGTCAAAAGAGTGTGTCCTTTGTATACAATTGATCTGAAACATGTACACCTTTTGTTGCTTCTTTACAAGTTAAAAATACCTTTGTTCTTCTTTACGTCTATGCCAAAAAAATCCTGTGCTGTCCGATTTCAAAGAAACCTTAGAAATTAGAAAATAAAAGGCTGACAATATTATGTTCTTTCTGTTCTAAGTAATAAAATAAGACCTTTTGGGGTGTAACATTAAAACGCAGTTGTCTATTGAAAGTTATGATTTGTCGTGTTCTGGTATTTCTTCAAATGTTCGTTTCGAAATAAAAGTCTTGAAGCTGTCGGCTGAAAGAATTCTGAATTTTATAATGTTAACACAACTTATTTAAATTGACTCGAATCCATATACGTTCATGTACAACCGTACCTGCCAGCCAACTATCAAATTTACGAGCTTTCAAACTGTACTTGTTTACTCACCGTTTGGTGACATGCCAGTCTGTAACACCTCTTTAGCCCACGACTATTTTTTATAGAGCAAAAACCACTCTGTTAATGAACAATGATAGGTATTCTTGTCGTAAACCTGGTGGTATTTTGTCAATCTTTTTGAATATAAACCTTTTCATGCATGAAAATGTCTGTTTGTTGTTTCAGTTTTGTGATTTCGACGGGTGAAATAAATCACTTCGAATCTTGCACACGTGTACACTTGTCAAGGTCACTGAAACACACCAAGGTGATGTCATCAAAACCATGTTTTCTTAATCCATCTGTCAAAATGTTTCTTCAGAATTTAACGCTTTATTAACCTTTAAGAATAGCAGCAAAATCACCCGCTCAGAACATCACAAACGGGGCCGCAAAACAAAGTTGGCAACATGACATTTTCCGCATGAAACGACTCGTCAAAAAAGAAATCACTTCAAAATTAAAAACGCTTCACAGAACGTGATGAAGAGGGGAAGCAGGAAGACAATAAGGACAAAAAAATCGTCGAAATGAAACTGACAGGCAGAAGAAACGACAAACGTCAAAAAATAAAAATAAATAACATAAAAAATAAAAAAAAGTCCAGCGAGCGCTTGAACACACAAGTTAACTCCAAAAAAGGGCCCGGATGTCAAGAAGGCGCGGGCAAGATCAATGGGCTATTGGTAATGGCTTCGATCTCATGGCGGCCAAACAGATGTAAGGGCGCAGAAAATGCCACAGCTTGGGGGGGGGGGGGGGGAGACGGGAGGGGGGGGGGCTCAAAAGGCCAACTCGGCCTCCCAGAAATTGAGTTAAAATGACGAGTGTTGGAGGGATGGCCGGGTCCGAATCAGTTCATTTCGCCCGCTGATGAAAGAGCGTCGACGGTCAACCAGAAGGGTTAATTATTCACGGTGGCTTATTATTATTTCTTTTCTTTTTTATTGTTGTGAATTCAGTGCGCACGATGAAGATGATAAAATGCTGACCAAGGAGAAAATGAAGAAAGCGTGAGGAGAAGAATGTAAAAGAAGAGAGAGAATTGGAAAAATTGATGGCTGGAAAAAAAAAGGAGAATGAGATGAAAAGAGGATGGTGGGGGGTGGGGATGTGTGAGAGGGGTGTGAGGGGAGATAGATGAAGCCAGAAACGGGGGAAGGGTGTGAGAGAGAGTGAGTGAAAAATAACGGGAAGAAAACAAAAGAAGAATGACATGAAAAAGGAGATACGAGGGAAGAAGATAGAGAGTTAGACAGGCAAGAGAGAGAGAGAGAGAGAGAGAGAGAGAGAGAGAGAGAGAGAGAGAGAGAGAGAGAGAGAGAGAGAGGGGGGGAGGGAGGGAGGGAGAGAGAGAGAGAGAGGGAGGGAGAGAGAGAGAGGAAGAGAGAGAGAGAGAGAGGGAGGGAGAGAGAGAGAGAGGGAGAGAGAGAGAGAGAGAGACTGAGAAAGAGAGGGAGGGAGAGAGAGAGAGAGAGGGAGGGAGAGAGAGAGAGAGAGGGAGAGAGAGAGAGGAAGAGAGAGGAAGAGAGGGGGGAGGCAAGCAGAAAAATACCCAGTGGATAATCAGGGCCAAAGCGTGCCTAACAGCCTCAATTGAGAACCGATTGAAGCTGAAACAAAAGCGACAAGACATTCTTAGCGACACTTCACGGCTTGGGTAAAAAACAGCACAAAGAGATCAATCCAGTTCGTCCTCTCTAATGACGTGAATTTTTATCGATTGAGGATTTTGGAACATTTAGACAGCGCCCATAATTTGTCTAAGATATTGATCATCATTGCGATTGTAATCCTGGGAACAGGTCGTTGGCTCCTAGCTCGGGTCACGGTGACAGATCATCTTGTGCACATAATCTTGGTTAAAAGTCGATGTGCAAGAAGAAATTACAGGAAGGCGGGCGGTGCCAGGAGGTAGGGAATGAATGGGATGGCGGGAGGGGGGGGGGATTTGGGCACTTGAGACGGTGCAATGAAATTATAAACAAATACCAAGACAAATTCAGTAGCAAGTTTGTTGTTGTTTTCTGTCTGACAAACGCGCGGTGTAATCTATGAAGCACGATACGATACAAGTGTTCTATACACTCTAGCGTTTCAAAACTTCTAGAAAACTGCAAAAGTAAAGCAACTGTTATTTGGTTTATAACAAAAAGTAATAAGAAAGGCACAATAAAAATAACTTTTAGGTTGAAGTTTGCATTTTTCATAATCCGCAAACTTCGACCAATATTTGTAATATGCACCGAGACTCTGCGTGTGGCGTCTACCTACTTGCTAGAACGGATTACAAACCAACACCTTTCAGGAGCACAAATGATACATGACTGAACTTTAGAAGCAGAAACAAGATGAAGAGAGAAGATAACAGAACGACAATAAGAAACACAAATGGTGTAATGGTGGAATGGTGGAGCGCTTTTTGCCTAATCAGCTTTGGTAGGGCATACAAGACACAGAGCAAGGAGGACATTAACAAATACTGCATTTTGACAACTCATTCAAAGGAGAAGTTTCAAGACTCAGAGCCGGAAGTGAAGGAAATATAGGACCTACACGAGGGCTGTTCAGTTAACTGAGGATACAAGAAACAAGGACAGAAAAACAGAAGACTGTTCCAAAAGTCTTCGTGGCCCGGGTTGTTCAGTGGAGCGGGCTGTCTCAGATGGCAGAAGTTACTATAGGTGTGGGCGCGGGGGGGGGGGATGTATCTGAAGGATGAAAATTAAAACCATAACAGAATATTCCTCCTTTTCCTTAGTCGGCAAATGTGACAAACGGGAGGAGAGGTACATCATGTTGTGTACTGAAGGTCTTCGACTGAGTGTAGTCCCACATCCACCTGACCCCTACACCGACCCCCACCCCCCCCCCCCCCCCCCCCCCTCTTCGTACATGGCGCCGAACATGTGGAGCAGCTGACATGGAATCAATAGTCGCTAGTCAATGTCGCCCATTGCTGGCACCTTTCTCTGTAGACCTTCCCTTCGTCGTTCCCTCGCAGGCCCCACACATTTTACAACATTTGCACACTCCCCGTCTCATCTCCTCTCGCCCAGCCTGCGAGACTGCGGGGTCCCCGCCATGATTGCTCTTTTCTTTTGTCCGCTTATTGGATGTATCTTTTTCTCCCGCCCGCCATCGCCGTCCGTCAGACGTCAACGCCAAGGGAGCCCACTCTTTTTGTTGGCTCAAAAAGGTGCGGGTGATTTCCCTTTGAAGCAGGGGAGTTCACTCGGCGGAGCTAAAAGGCTGACGGGTTCCCTCCCCTTTTGGGCAAAGATGCTTGATTTGACTTGACTGTGAGTGTGAAGCTGGAAGGAGAGGTTGGGGTGGGCGTTGGTGTTGATGTTGTTGATGTTGTTGTCGCTGATCCTTTTAAGAAATTGAAGAAATCAGTATATAAAATGTTCTGTCGAGGTTTCTTGCGGTCACTATTGGGAAGAAAGGTTTGTTATCTTATGTACATGTATCTACATTGCAAACACACACCAACAAGAAAAACACACACACATGCACACATACACACCTGCACACACACACACACAACCCCGTGACACACACACATAACCACACACACACACACACACACACACAACCAGACACACACACACACACAAACACACACACACAAACAAACACACAAAACACACATACACACACACACACACACACACACACACACACACACACACACACACACACACACACACACACACAATCAGACTGTAACTTTTACACTAATGAAATCTTCAACACCTTTTGGCAACTTCGTCTAGCAGCAAACACTTTAGATGGCACGCCACAAAAGACGACGACGACATCGTATGCACACACGTCGGATCGCACGCACAATGGCACGCACGATCTGTCGCTCGAACGCGCACTGATGCATGCTCGCATTTTAATGGTTTTTTCAGAACTACGAAGGTCACGGCTAAATCCAAGAGGCATTTTTTCCGGAATTCTTCTCCAACATATTTACGATCTCCGAATTCTGATCTCAGGAAGATTTTCAATCGAAGCTGGACTAAGGCACTTATCCATGAAGAAAGGGCACCATTCAAAGTGGGTTATTTCAACGGTAATAGACGTTTTTATCAACAAGCCAACCCTATATCATTTTAATCAACACTCACTTGAAAGATAATAATTTGATTTCGAACTTTGCTCCAAAAAATCTTGTAAGACGGGAAAAAAACGCAACAAACGTAGGCCATTCGTCACGTGACCTGTAGCATTGTGTGACGTAGGACCGGCCCGCAGGACAAGTCAATTTCTTGCCAGGAGGAGACGACTGAGGACGGAGTAATTCCCCTTGATGGATGCAACAGGGGGCGCCTCTGGTACAGGAAGAGTCAAGATGGCGGAGTGGCTCGGTACGGGAG
>NC_090249.1:58318639-58331139 GCF_037325665.1 Littorina saxatilis | reverse complement strand
GAAGAGAGGTACAGAAAAGCGTGCTATGCAGCACAGCGCAACCACCCCCGCGCTAAACAGGCTCGTTAATTTCACTGCCTTTTGCACGAGCGGCGGATTACGGTCATTGTGAACAAATGCAGTGCGTTCAGTTTTATTCTGTGAGTTCCACAGCTTGACAAAATGTAGTAATTTCGCCTTACGCGACTTGTTCTTAACTGAGGAGAGATAAAAAAAAAATACCCTTTTCAAATGCTAATTTTCAACAGCTTCTTGTGGGCAACGATCCCCCAGGACTCCCGCCAGGACCCCCCACCCCCCCTTGCTAAATCAAGCACTGAGTTAGGCGCAAGAGCAGCTAAAACTGCGGTAAAAACTGAGGTAACAATCTGCGCTCTTGACCCCGGAGTCAAGCAATTCGCGTCTATTCACTTTTATTCGTGCGGATTACCGCAGCCCCTCTTCAACCACAAAAAACTGGTGTTAAAAAGGGAATAGAGGGGAGATAAATTGTTATGATGAGGCGCGTGCAGAGCGCGTGCAGACTGGCGTGTTGCACGTGAAGATGCAGGCCTGCTGTTGACAGCGCACCCTAGCGGTGGCGAGAGACGGAAGCAGTCTGTTGCTTCATTTTCACTGCCGCCCTGACTGCATTGTATATTGCACACATTCGTCTAAATTGCGTCTTCATTCTGGTGTCTCTGTGTTTGCCAGATATATATGTTCATGAAAGAGCGCTTGGGTGGCCTGATATTAAAATTGTAACCGTTCATTCCTCTGTGTGTGTGTGTGTGCGTGCGTGTGTGTGTGTGTGTGTGTGTGTGTGTGTGAACGTGTACGTGTACTGTGTGTGAACGTGTACGTGTACGTGTGTCTGTCTGTCTGTGTGCCTCTGCGTAAAACAAATACATGTATTCGGTTGGTTCTGACAAACTCCTACCCCTCAAAAGCACACCGGCTAAAAAACACAGCCCTAAAACTGACACATACCAAACAAAAACTGACACATACCAAACAAAACCTGACATATACCAAACAAAAACTGACACATACCAAACAAAAACTGACACGTACCAAACAAAAACTGACACATACCAAACAAAAACTGACACATACCAAACAAAAACTGACACGTACCAAACAAAAACTGACACGTACCAAACAAAAACTGACACATACCAAACAAAAACTGACACATACCAAACAAAAACTGACACATACCAAACAAAAACTGACACATACCAAACAAAAACTGACAACATATATATTGGAACCAGTATTACGCAAGCAAAACCAACTGCACTGACTTGCAAAAGCAAGAAGGTCGTTCTTTGGCATCCCCATGCAGTTCGTATAGCACTGGCACCCAGCTGATTATGCCAAAACTTCCAGTATTTATAAATACTACACACTTTTATTTTCCGCTCAGGGGAGGCCACATGTGAACGAGTGGCAGAGTTCCTTCCCTTCCCTGACACCGCTGTAATTTCCGGTGCAGAAGAATGACGAAGCTTTTTCTGTTATACATGTCACGTAGCGTTTTTATGATTCTACCCTTCTCCAACGAAGATATTTATTGGAGAAAAAAACACTCGAGAGAGAGAGAGAGAGAGAGAGAGAGAGAGAGAGAGAGAGAGAGAGAGAGTTAAAAATAACCGCTTAATAGTTCTTCACCAGTCGTTCGATCGGCAACACTGATAAAACAGAAAGGTCATTAATAACAAAACAAAAATAAAAATATATTTGTTCGAAAAACCGTAGACCCCCTCGAGAGAACAAAAGACACCACAGAACAAACAAACACAAAAAAATATTTAAAAAACTGAGTCACTGAGTTAATGATAATGACAACGATAAACTAAATATTACGTTGAGACCTTCTGATTCCGCAGTCACTGTAGCTAGTCTCTTTAGCTATTTAAGGAACAAAGTGACGCATGACAAGGGCTAACTTATGTGCAGAATTACACACTTTTCTAATGATCACTACACCCGGCCATCCTTATTTAAAAATTAAAACTGAATAAACGAACGCTACTGACGACGACAACTTAAAGAGGCATACACTCATCATACATGATACGTGCATACATACTCGTATGTCGTTTGTATCCGTCTCATTCGCCTGTACACTTGGTAAGATCGAGCGTTTCGGCTTCATTAGCATATTCTGGATCAGTTCGTTTGAGCGAAAAAAAAGTGATATATCAACTCGTTTATTTGTTGTGTTTATAGCGGGGTTTTTTGGGGTATTTTTGTTATTTGCTAATAACTGAGCTGACTGTTTTAAGCAAGTATCTGTGTGTCATTGCATTCATCATACAAACTCTCCTTTAAACGCATTATTGTGAAAGGCAATCAACAAGGTGGTGAGGAGGAGGGTGGAGAACACGATTAGTATGCATCACTTTCGCCTCAATGTTTTTATTATGCATCCGTTTTCCCTCAAAGTTGTTGTTTTTTTACCAATAAATTGAATGCATCAAAAACGCGTTCTGCTAGAAAGCACGCAATCATATTTTCAATCAAATTCAAATTCAGTTTTACAGGCAATTATTTTACAGCACATCTCTCTCTCTCTCTCTCTCTCTCTGTCTCTGTCTCTGTCTCTCTCTCTCTCTCTCTCTCTCTCGCTCTCTCTCTCTCTCCCCCCCCCCCTCCCGTGCTGATTTCCATTTCATTTGTTAGCTGTTTGTTAAGAGTTGTTTTGTTTTATTACAGCATCAAAACATTTAAGATGTTGATATTTCACTTGTATTTCATGTCTTGTAAAATAACAGTCCGAGTTTGGGGAAAAAAGGCTGGGTGTACGAACACATACTTTGTCAAATCACTTTCAAGATCCCAAATCGTCATTTGAATTCTCTGTCTGATTTTACTCTTTCGCGACCACTTTCTTAACCGCCTTTCGTCAGCGCGAGCAAAACGTAAACGCATCTAAAAATCTTAAATGAACACGTATATTCCCCTAGGTTTAGTCGTGTAACAAAACAACCCCTTTTTAAATCGCTGGATGTAAAAGCATGCACAAATTGTCTTATTACTAGGGTATAACCATTAACACAATCTCAATTCAGTAGCTCTACGAACTCATTTACTTCCGCTTTTACCTCCCGTCAATTTCACTTCTAGCGCATCAAAGAAGTCATCAGACCCGTCTTTATATGCACACGTAAAGATCTCCGCTGTGTCAATCTTAAATCCCTTACTGGAGAATCTACGGTGACGAGCAGCGTACCAGGGGTGAAATAGACAATGTTCGGAAATAACTCTGTCGGGCTTGCATTGGTTTTGAAAGTGTGGATGAATACTCTTGATTTTAGTGAGTCAAACTTTCCCAAGGGCATTATAGGGCAGTCACTAGTGAGAAGTATGTCTGAAACACGTGGACAAGGAGCACGTGTGGAGAGCTTGCCTCAATAAAAAGGAAGAGTTGTCGCTCATTCACAACCAAAACAAACCGCTCATGATGATTTAGTAATTTTTGGAGTTCGTTTATTACAACAGTCTCTCGTTTCTTTCAGACAATAGCGAGAATTTTGAAAGAACAAACGTGCTTCCTCCCTGCCTTGAATCACCATCCGAAGAAAGGACCTCTCTCAACTCTTTTCCGAACGCCTTGGTCACTTGAGTCTAACCAAGCAGACTGCTAGCGCTAAAGTCAGCCTCTACCTAGCTAGCTAGCAACATGCTAACCAGTATAACGGGCAGTAGGTAAGTAAGTATATCTATAGCTAGGTGAACACGTTTAGCCGCACAGTAGTTTCAGTCTTATAACGTAACGTAACGTAACGTAACGTAACGTAACGTAACGTAACAGTCCCTCTTGTAATGATTGGGTAAAAGTACATACAAATTGTCTTGTGAGAGACTGTTTCAGGATTTTTATATGTGTTTTAGTGCAACTCTAAATTCTTAGTAAATGTGATACTGTTCAGTGTTGTTAGTTCTAAGTGCAATCCTTAACTCTTAGTAAATGTGATGTATTTTATGTCTTTGATCGCCTGACACTGCATGACAAATTTCCTGGTTTTTATAAGGACAGCAACATGTTGAGTCTTTGAGTCTTTGTCTTTGTCTAATTGCTCTGTTATAGTCTTAAATCATCATCTGAACTCAGTATCTCTGAACTCTTTCCAAGCGACTTTCCTCTTTTCTAATCTCAATGACAACTACATGTACTTTATCTAAGAGTCGTCAACCCCGTCTTAACGCGCACGCATATATCCCCACAATTATGCAGACGGTAATTTTCGTAATGCGGGCTTTCAGACAGCTGACTACGTCTGCTCGGAAATAAAAGCAAATGACAGCAATTAACTGGCGGCATTATGCAGATTGGTGGGGAGTTCCAAGCATTTTCATTAAGAACACGACGGCATAATAGCACACCATCAACAAACGGAACATGAAGATATGGGAATATTTGTATACACGGACAGAGAGTCTTCAGAATACATGAGTATTTGCTTCTTGGCCGGCGTCTCGTGAAATATTGTCGCGCAAAACAAAACAAAAAACTTGAAAAGCCTTTACAACAATACATCAAACCCAAAACTTACATAGTTCACAGATAGTTCATTCCATTCTTTCCATACCATCCTGAAGAACGCAGTTACATGCCGAAATATTGATAAGAGTACCTGACCTTGTTACTGGTGTGTTTTCTTTTTCTTTTAATAGTGCACATGTGTATAATTCTGTGTTTTAGTTTCTTGGTATTTGCAGTCACAAACAGTCAACTTGATTACAAATTATCCAACTCCTCAACCGTTCGAGACTTAACTCGTACTTCAACAAAACAAATCACATTTACAGTGTTCAATGGGACAGTCTTTCCCGGTTCACCATCTGAGATTTTGTCGGAATGTTCAAGCCGAAGGGATAAGGCCATCCTACATTTGGACTCATACCAAAAAGCAGCATCCTGGATACTTTTAGTTAAAAGCCACTAGTGTCAATGTGCGAAATTCACTCATCCAAAAACAATCCGACGCCTAAAAAGCAAGCAGTCATGATTTGATTTATTTTTTGGTATGTTTCCAAGGGGTGGTCTTATCCTATTGTTTCTTTCTTTCTTTGGTGTTTAACGTCGTTTTCAACCACGAAGGTTATATCGCGACGGGGAAAGGGGGGAGATGGGATAGAGCCACTTGTCAATTGTTTCTTGTTCACAAAAGCACTAATCAAAAATTTGCTCCAGGGGCTTGCAACGTAGTACAATATATTACCTTACTGGGATAATGCAAGTTTCCAGTACAAAGGACTTAACATTTCTTACATACTGCTTGACTAAAATCTTTACAAAAATTGACTATAATTATTCTATACAAGAAACACTTAACAAGGGTAAAAGGAGAAACAGAATCCGTTAGTCGCCTCTTACGACATGCTGGGGAGCATCGGGTAAATTCTTCCCCCTAACCCGCGGGGGGGGGGGGGGGGGGGTCTTGTGCCTTTTTTGTTATAAGAACGATTGTGCCTAAACAGCACCCAAATAGCCTGGTTCTAAAAGACCTGAATAACGAAGAGAGGCGCACCCCCGAGGGACTACCTAGACTCCTGCACCTGCACCTGACAACAATAGCGCTATATATACTCTTCGCCGCAGTTCAACGAAAGTAAAGTTTATAAACTAGGTCAAGTCCCTTCCCTGTACTCCCATAACGGCTCATATTATGTTTACAAGTTAACCATAAAGCCCGTCACACAAAATAACCACATGCACTCAACTATCTCTCAGCTCAAACACATGACTTGAACCCTTACTTCCGTGTTTTAAGCTGCAATCTCACTCTCGCCAGCTTCCAGAACAGTTTATGAACAACAAGAAAATTGTGACCAATGACTCGAAGTTCTAGAGACAGCTTCACTGCTTTAAATAAAAAATAAAACAAAATAATCGCACGTTACCGAATTTTAAGTGATCAATGCAGAGGTTGAAAAGACAGACCAAAAGAACAAAAATGCGTACGTTGCCGCATGTAAGGCGTTCAGTATGCAGACCAAGTCAACTCTCTCTCTCTATCTCTCTCTCTCTCTCTCTCTCTCTCTCTCTCTCTCTCTCTCTCTCTCTCTCTCTCTCTCTCTCTCTCTCTCTCTCTCTCTCTCTCTCTCTCTCTCTCTCTCTCTCTCTCTCTCTCCCTCCCCTTTCTCTCTCTCCCTCCCCTTTCTCTCTCTCCCTGTCCATCCCTCTCCCTCCCTCCCCCTCTCTCTCTCTCCCCTCTCTCTCTCTCCCTCTCTCTTCTCTCCCTCTCTTTTTTCTCTCTCTCTCTCTCTCTCTCTCTCTCTCTTATCTCCCTCTCTTTTCTCTCTCTCTCTCTCTCTCTCTCTGTCCATCCTTCTCCCCCTCTCTCTCTGCTCTCTCTCTCTCACCCTCTCTGTCCATCTCTCTCCCCCCTCTCTCTCTCTTCCCCCTATCTCTCGCTCTCCCTCTCTGTTCATCCCTCTCTCCCTCCCCCCCTCCCCCTTCTCCCCCCCTCTCTCTGTCTCACTCCATCTCTCTCTGTCTCTCTCAGTCTCTCTCTCTCCCTCTTACTCTGAGCGACACAAAAAGGTCTGGGAATGAAGAGGGTTGTACGAGCAGTAAGTACTACAACAATACTCCCTCTGTTCAAATCCTCCGGCGCGTCACTCTAAACGTGTCCCCCTCAAAAAAATCCCGAGTCCAATTCAACAATACCATCCTTGACGAAAACCGTTTCACACTTTTTTCAATCTCTCTCTCTCTCTCTGCTGAGCTGAAAAGCACGTTTCCTCCTTGAATTGCTGGGGATTAAGCGTCTGGAAGTATGGAGCGGAGCTGTAAAAGACCCTCCCCCTGTAACGCGGTAAAGAAGATTTGCGGTGATCTAAGGGAATCCTGGGGACATGTTATCCACGGCGGAAGAACCGAGAGAAGGGGTAAAAAGATTGTCGCCGCCATCAAAAGCCTAGGGTCCACATTCCTCCCAAGGGAAAGAGGATGTTGGTAATACTACACGGGAAGGAAGTACAGTTACGCTTTTACAGCCGTTCAAAGTGACTGGGGGCGTGACATTCATCAACATAAAAGTAGATGTTCTGGAACATGGGATTGCTGATTTCTGGAAGCAATCGAAGAAGTAAGGACCGTTGTGATTCTGGCGTTGAGCGCAGAAGCTTAGAGCAAAATCCGCGTCACGTGTTCTTGAGAACACTTGAGAATAACGAATAAAGCGTAACTTCGAGAACAAAGTACACTATATATTCACCCTCGTGGAGATTAAAAGGAGAGTGAGGTAAAAATGTATTCAAGCTAAGCAGCTAGGTTTTGAATACCGAGGCTGAAAGCGTTGACGAAAACACAGGGATGAGACTCAATACCTCCCGGCAGTTGGCGATTATAAGATATGGCGCGCGTTAACACCCCGACCCCCCCTCTCTTTCTCTCTCTCTCTGTCTTTCTCTCACTCACACACACACACACACACACACACACACACACACACACACACACACGGGTGACACGACCATCACTCATTGCATCGACACCCCATTACACATCGACATCACTCTTGACCGCACAACTCTTTTAACCCTTTTTTCCAAACTGTCCACAGAACAATCTCTCTCTCTCTCTCTCTCTCTCTCTCTCTCTCTCTCTCTCTCTCTTGTCCATTCGCCTGGAATAAAACCCTCGTCCATTTCCGCGCCCCCAAGCTGTGCGATCCACTGTAAAACAAACATTTACACCCAATCCCCACGTGTATACGAGCGCGGCCAAAAACACGAGCGCCAACCGGGCCGAATCACGCGCTCAATTTGATCCGCACCTTCCGCTGCAGGAATATAGTCCGCGGAGCTCGGAGCTAGCAGACAAGGTAAATCTATCTCCATCCATTTCCTTCAAATCCCCGCTGAAGACTTATTTGTTGCCTCCATTCAGTCTCATCTCATTAGCTTGTTATTGTAGGAGGACTGCTCGAGGGCCATTGTCTGTACATCTGGTGGAATGAATGTGTGCTTGGTTTTTAGCCGTCAATGTCGATGGTAGATTATGCTGGCCCTGGGAGTGTTGTGTCGATTCCCTGATTTGTTCTCGGCAGCTGCTGGAGATGTCGTTCTTGGATCAACCCTTTAGCGATTGCTTTCTGGATATCAACCGTTCTGAAGATACACGTTTTTGCGCGAAATGAATCATACTGCAGAGTATGACTATGGCATGTGTCATGGTCCACGACATGTGTGTTTAGCAACTTATCATTCCAAATACGAATGATCTGTTTATGGATGATATAATAAGGTTTCAAGAGCTACTGCACACTATTGGTGCAAAATATCTCAAGCCAGATGCCAATTCGAAGCCGACGAAGACATCACTCTGTCAATACAATACAATACAATACAATACAATACAATACAATACAATACAATACAATACAATACAATACAATACAATACAATACAATACAATACAATACAATGCAATAAAACTTTATTATTTCAAAATGAGAAATTACATTTAGATAATAAAGTAGTATTGTATTGTATTGTATTGTATTGTATTGTATTGTATTGTATTGTATTGTATTGTATTGTATTGTATTGTATTGTATTGTATTGTATTGTATTGTATTGTATTGTATTGTATTGTATTGTATTGTATTTTTGTATTGTCTTGTTTTGAATCGTATCGTATCGTATCGTATCGTATCGTATCGTATCGCATCGTATCGTATCGAATCGTATCGTCATCGTATCGTATCGTATCGCATTGCATTGTATTGTATGGTGTTGTCTTCATGTTCAAACTATCAACCTGTAAGAAGTAAACCCACATAATCTGAAGGAGTGACCTATCCCAAGGAAGAGATTTGACCAACTGGCCACAGAGGGCAAGGGCGCGGTAACTACAGTTCGGTTCTACAGGACCTAAACCTGCCGGACAACACAAAGGCTACAGGGGGAGATGAGAAACACTCTCGGTAAAGTTCAACCCCCACAGAAAAACATGTGAGGCTGTCAAAGGAACGGCGGACCGAAGTCGGGTACAAGAGTTGGAGAGGGGGAGGGGGTTGGGCAAAGAAATTGGGCGAAAGAGGTCGGGCCAAGGGATGGGAGATCTAGAGTGTTGGGGACTGGAAAAAGTTGAGGTGTTGGATGGGGGGGGGGGGGGGGGGGGTGGGAGGGGTTGAAGGAAGGGAGACAGCTCAGTCGCCTTCAGAGTGACCAAACACAAGCTCGGGCCCACAGTACCGTGGAAACAGTGTTTGTTGAGTGTCACGGGACCCGATGTCTCACAGACAGGATTCGGACCGTCTCAAGACGGCCGCGGAAGACGTCTGCCCAAGTCAAAGGCCAGCCGGGCGGCATGTGTGTGTTTGGGGGACACCGGCGCTGGAACCGTCAGGCTTTTTGTGTTGACTGGTTCAATTCGGTCTCGTGTGACTGCAAATGGTTGACAGAAAGCCGTTCGATACTGAAAGGGAAAGTTCGTTAGCAAAAAAGTTCAAGAATGGTTGACTTAAAGACGATCGATACTGAAAGGGAAAGATCGATAGCAAAAAGTTTAAGAATGGTTGACTTAAAGACGATCGAGACTTGAAGGGAAAAGTCGATAGCAAAACGTTCAAGAATGGTTGACAGAAAAAAACGATCGATACTAAAAAGGAAAAGATCGATAGCAAAAAGTTCAAGAATGGTTGACTTAAAGACGATCGATACTGAAAGGGAAAGGTCGATATAAAGTTCAACGATACGCTGCGTGTACACCAGCAAAACACTCGAGTGAAGCTGAGAAATTCATTGATATGCAGAAAATTTGGAAAGGACCTACTGGTCTCAAACGAACTTGAGATCGATGACGAATCAAAACCGACTGACCGAACTCGAAAAGAAATCTAGCTAAAAGATATAAGGACAGACTGAACTCAAAAGATGTTACAACGAACCCACTTCAGCGTGTCGAGGTTAAATAACCCGAATACACTTTTGTTTCATCTCGAGTTCATGGTTATAGCCAGGAGAATATGACCCAAACAATAAACGTTAAAATTCTATACAAATTAATCCAAAAAATAAAAACGCAGCCCCCCACACACACACACACACACACACACACGCACGCACGCACGCACGCATGCACACACACACACACACACACACACACACACACACACACACACACACACACACACACACACACACATATATATATATATATACAGCAACATCAAAAACAGCCACATTAAAAATAACGTGGACCATTCTTCAAATGAGATCACTCTCACTTTCAGAAAAACGTGAAATCGATAGGCGTGGTTCTTCGTTCTCCAAACATGTTCCGTTAGACGCCGTCTGCAGTTAAATATCATCAGAGAGATCATCTTGGATAATGGCTCCAGGATTCCTTTGGAAACGGACGCTTTCATGCTTACAGACGGCCAATTTCACAGCGACGTTTAAATAATGAACACACAAGTAGCTTAGTTACGCCGAAAGTCGCGTGCCATGTCAAGCTTTATCTCATTTTAAGGTTCCATTTTGCAGATTTATTGTAAACGGTGGTGACGAAAAAAGAATTCTAGATTTTTGTAGTTGGTTTTTTAACCGCGGCACCTCAAAGGAAAGGAATTTGTGTTACATACTTTGCGAAAAGAGGACAACGGCGTATTCGATGCAGTTAACCGCCTTTCGCGGCTGCTTTCCTTATTAAAGGCACAGTAAGCCTCCCGTAAACCATCACAGATACTGTCAGGCTTTTACACACTTTACAAACACCCTTCCATTTGAACGTTCACCAAATGGGAACATCCTAGGTGCTCTCCGTAAAGAGCGAGCAATTTTCAAAGAATTTATTTTTGCGTGGTTTATCTTACACCTGAGCCATCGTGAACCCGTATGATCAAGTTTCCCTTTTTTACAATGTAGTCGACAGTTATTAATTTGAATGCGACTCGCTGTGAGTTTATCTGCAATAGCACGTTATTAAGTACCTCTGACTATGCACGAAACAAACTCTAGCGATGGCTTTTGACTGTTCAGAGGAACTGGTGATAGGTATAAACCGTCGTCTGCTACGTGAACCACGACCTTGCGTGACCCTGCTTCCGGGCATTTCTTTTTTGAAACTTTCAAAACTTCGAATTGTACTGATCTTGTCTTGATGAAAAAAGAATTCTTTTATGATTTAAGAATGTTTGTGTAACAAGCTGTCAATTTGTTATTTAGATTTTAAAAGTTAGGTCTAGCGCCAAAACGCACCACGGTCCGATTGTCTAGAGCTGACACAATCCGCAAAATTAATTCTTTGAAAATTGCTCGCTCTTTACGTAGGGCACCTAGGATGTTCCCGTTTGGTGAGCGTTCAAATGGAAGGGTGTTTGTACTGTGTGTAAAAGCCTGACAGTATCTGTGATGGTTTACGGGAGGCTTACTGTGCCTTTAACTAACATATATATATATGAGGACAGTACACCCTGATAGCAATCAACTAAATTTGCTCTGACCATAGCTTTTTTTTGGTGGTAATCATCGAACGAAAAGAAAGAGAATGCTTATCTACTAAAATAACATTATTTCAGTCCGCAGCTATTTATTGATTTTTACTTTTGGGTAAGGAAAAATCTTGCTTGCATCAATAGCTCTGTATATTTTCTGTCGACGTCGCCAAAGATTTGTTCCGCATTTAGAACAAACATGGGGACAAAAGGCAGTTAATAGCATGCTGAAAAGCATAACAGTTTTTCCAATCTGTCGACCCGGTCTTTGTGGGTCGTGTTGCAGTGAACATACATTCACAATCATTACTTGCCTCAGGCAGCTATCCGTTTGAAAAAAATACCAAGTTTCATTTACTTTCATGCAAGGAGTCAAAAACTGCAATTTGTTTACGAATTAATTTTGGACTGCCTCTGGGCAGGTATGAGCCGCCCTCGACCAGGTTAACATCAGGTCCCGCACGTGAACTAAAAACGTCAAAAGCCTCCATGGAAGTCTTTAAGTCTCGGAGAGAGGGAGAATTCGTTATATTTTGGTTACTTTACGTGAAGACCATTGTGTGTGATTACGTAAGCAATTTGTACAAGATGGTATGTGGGTCGATTTTGGCATACCGCACGCAGCCTTGAGCCCCAGAACGTGTTCACTGGAAAATGTTAATGACATTTTGGCGGGAGATGCGACCTGGTAAACCGCATACAGTTTCGTTTGACTGGCAACACTAAACGTATGCGAAGGCATCTTTGAGAAGTTGTGTAGAGCTTTTGACTGTTTATATCGAAATCTGCGACAAAAAGACAAATCGTTGCTTGAGCAATGCCGTGACCCCTGTGACCCCCGCACTGTCCTTTTAACTTTTAAAAGAAAAGCAAACCTTGTACCAACAGTCAAGCTATCTACATATAGTTTATTTCTGTTGAAAGCAATACAGAATACATGGGGAAAAAATTCAAATCTCAACATGACTGCACAAAAAGAGTAGCATAGCTTAACTGGATGAACTTTGATGTACCATAAATAAATAAAAACTGTCAAAAAGATGCAATCATTCAACGGCAGGG
>NC_090249.1:58307929-58318439 GCF_037325665.1 Littorina saxatilis | reverse complement strand
CTTAACTGGATGAACTTTGATGTACCATAAATAAATAAAAACTGTCAAAAAGATGCAATCATTCAACGGCAGGGGGCGAAGGAATAAGCTCAAAACAGGTTGGTCAGCTTTTGGGGATCCTGAAAAGCGAAAGGGGGTTGGAATGGGAGAGGAGCTCACCTTCAATTGTAGCTACCTATATAATGAAGGTATATGTACTGATATAAGTCAGATTTATTTTTGAGAGTTTCCCAGGAGAATTGACACCTTTTGCCGCGATGTGTGTGCAAGACATAAGATTTCAACGCCAGTACCTCTGACTATGCACGAAACAAAACGTTTCCGGACGTGATCAAGAAATGACAGCATGGACAAAGAAAAGTCCATCGCACATTATATGCCTGTGTAGTCTCAAACTTTGGCTTTGACGCCAAGAAGGAGGTAGGGCAAAAGGATACAGTTGAACCCCCTTAGAGACCCCCCCACCCATCCCCCTATTGGATACTTCTCCCAAGGCTCCATAGGCTGTGCCTTCATTGGTTAAGATTGCCTTTTAAAATCTTCTTTCTCAGATCCTCTGATCGTGGCCTTTGTAAACTGACCTCCATTGTAAGATTCCCGCATTTTGAGAAACTGATTTTCACAGATTTTTGAAGGTCTCAAAAAAGCGGTTCCGCTGTACTCTGGACATACCGTGCAAAAAAGTACCTACGCACCCCCCCCCCCCCCTCCCACCACGCACCCACCCACCTGGTTCCTACACCACTGATTGAGGTAACCAAGTGCAGAGCCACAGTTTCAGAAAACCTTCTCCTGGAGCGCGCCACTACCCGCATGTCCAAATAAAAAAAAAAATCTATGGAGCATACAAGCTTCCCAAAGTAAGACAGATAGCGGACCCAACGACACGGAAACAAGTTGTACAACTTCAGACAATGGAACATACTTTCCCTTTCTTGAAGAGAACTTTCTCGTCGATGAAAGCTACAAATAAAATCTTTCATTGTTTCATTTTGGACCTCCCGAAGCACAACTTGACAGATAATGGAGACAAAAAATGTATTCTCTTGGGAAGGAACAGGCGGCAATAAAGCTGTGTCATCCCGGACGCTGTGTTTAGAGGAACAAGTGGCTCGCTTATAGAAACATGGCGCTGTCGTGAAACGTCCCATGAGGCCTCAAATCACGTCACTTCTCGTCAGCATCAACATCTGCTGGCGAGACTCGTGCAGAAAGATGTGTTATGCTGGCAGTCTTCCGAAACTCGGGACAAAACAAAAACAACAGAAAAACAAGAAGAAGAAAGAAAAAGAAGCCTGTTGAGAAACTCATCAAGCTAGTGTTTCTTGTTCCATTTTGTTCTTCTCAAGTTACTCGTTTTCTCCTATTCTGCCGCTGTTCGTTTTCCATTACCATGAGCATGCACCTTCTCTACTTCACCTTTAATGTACTCAAACTTTCTCTCTCACTCACGCTTGAGATGATTTCCAACAGATCTTTCTCTCTCTTTCTCTCTCTCTATTTGTCTCTGGCGCTCGCTCTTTCTGGCTCTCTCTCTGGCTCTCTCTGGCTCTCTCTCTCTCTTGCTCTTTTGCTCTCTCTCTCTCTCTCTCTCTATTTTCCTCTGGCGCTCGCTCTCTCTCTCTCTCTCTCTCTCTCTCTCTCTCTCTCTCTGTCGCTCTTTTGCGCGCTCTCTCTCTCTCTCTCTCTCTCTCTCTCTCTCTCTCTCTCTCTCTCTCTCTCTCTCTCTCTCTCTCTCTCTCTCTCTCTCTCTCTCTCTCTCTCTTTACCCCCTTCGCATAAAATTAATGTATTGCCATACCGTCAAAGTATGTTGTGGCACATTGGCCCTCGTTCAACGCTCGTTACTATTGTAGCAGGGCAGCCCTAATGCAGCATCCCCACTGTGCCGAGAACGTGCATGTCTTTGATGATGCAACCCTGCGTGTCACTGTGATGGAGTGGTGGAGAGGTCTTGGCACCGTCTTCGTCTTCTGTCTCAGAGGAGAGAGAGAGAGAGAGAGAGAGAGAGAGAGAGAGAGAGAGAGAGAGAGAGAGAGGGAGAGAGACAGACAGAGACAGACAGAGACAGACAACAGAGACACAGAGACAGACAGAGACAGAGAGGGGGGGTGGGGCTTGGAGGGTGGGGGAGGAGGTGCTGCTGCTGATGATGATGGTGATGATGGAGATGACGTTGATGGTGATGATGATGTAGTCAAACAAAAACAGA
Organism: Littorina saxatilis; assembly: GCF_037325665.1. Classification (NCBI taxonomy): domain Eukaryota; kingdom Metazoa; phylum Mollusca; class Gastropoda; order Littorinimorpha; family Littorinidae; genus Littorina; species Littorina saxatilis. Next base: position 58,316,227 of record NC_090249.1, on the reverse strand, counting down.
GAGGGTAGTTGTAGGGCGATACAGACGGACGCGCGCGTGTGTGTTTGTGTGCTCGCGGGAGTGCGACTGTGTTTCACATTCCAAGAAAGACTTATTGCGGCTTTTTATTGCAACGTACATGTTCGGATCCTACGACATAAAAGCTCTCGTGGGAAAGAATGATTGTTATGGCGTCGTTATTACGTGCGCATTTTAGGCCAAAAGTAAATACAGCCATCTCTTTCTCTCTCTCTCTCTCTCTCTCTCTCTCTCTATCTCTCACTCTCTCTCTCACTCTCTCCTCTGTCTCTCTCTCTCTCTCTCTCTCTCTCTCTCTCTCTCTCTCTCTCTCTCTCTCTCTCTCTCTCAGATGCAAAAGAGCCCAAAAGAATCAGGCAGTCTTTTTTTCCTGACTGTACAAAAATACTACTGTTACACGCGCGTGAACAGAATCATCTTTTAGCGAAATTGCCTTGGTGGTTTGAAATCGTCTTCTTGTTTTCTTAACAAAGAGCTCTCTAAGCAGCTGTCCAAAGCCAATTCAGTCGAGTCACGTAGGATCCTCTGAGCATGTCGCATGGTCATCGTGACAATGCTGGGACCCGGAAGTTCCGGCCCTGCTGCCGTTTATGTATTGTAACTGTTGTGTCTCCCAAGTGGTATGCGAACGAAGGTTCACTGGCAACAGACTCAAGAACAATCAAATGCAGAGATACCTCCGATCTCAAAACTGAGGGCACCTAATTTTGTTCTATTGACTTGATCAAAGCATTTCTGTCAATGTTACCTTCACTGTAACGACACTTTTGGCTTAAAGACAAACAGAGCAGAACAAAATAAAACTAGCTGAGGCGAAGCACAAGCATCATAGCAGAGGACCATCTCGACATCCCATCCACGATTTCTCAAATCCGACAACGCTCTTTTGACAACCTGACGCCAGCCAAGACTAAAACAATCCTCTTTACATCACAAAATACAGACAACATCACCCCTCCCATTTCTATCGTCACGAATTTCCTGTAAAAATAATACGTTCTGATTCCTTAACATCAAATCAGGCTGCTTTTAACTCACCGTGTGAAATCGATTGACGGGGAACGTGGTCACCGTTTTCATGCCCATCCGGCTCCGTTCATCTTGAAGCTAATTCCCGTTCTACACGTCTTGAGGAATCAATGGTCCGTCTTACGTGATTCTCGCAAATCCTCCTGGGACTTGTTTTTAGATTCCTCATTCTTGTTCTGCTTTGTTTGCTCTTTTGTTTTTTGTCGATGTGTTTGAGATTTCCCTCTTGTCCGTAGTTCTTGTGAAGCATTGATAAGAACGCTTCTCTGTTCTGTTTAGAGAATCTCGTTTGCGTTTCATCTTCGAAACCGTACTGTTCTGGTTCAAAATGGTGAACTTCTAAAAGGTCCCCAGAACACCAACACATGTGTTCTGCACTCAGGATTACTGATCAGACTATCTGAAAGCAAAGTCAAACATACCCCTGAAGATGTAGGTCGACATTCTGCTGTAACGACTTCTCGTAGGTTTCGCGAAGGTTACTGGTTACTGATTTGGTTCATAAAAAACTTTAATTCAATGTGCAATATCATGACATTACTCATTTCTGTGATCCTGACAACCAGAACATCTGATCTCACAATAGGTTCGCAGAAAATTGAAACTCATACTCGCGAACATTTATGGTCAACGGAGGAACAATAGCAACGCTGGAATCATGGCAGCAGGTTCAGTACACAAGGTTATTCACATTCACCTGCTGTGTCTTTATGGATGATGTCCCAAACATTCACCAGGCCAGAAAACTGTCCATTCTATGGAGTTTATCGCCGGAAAAAGACTACAAACATGAAAACTTGTCTGGTGATACAAGCGGACAGTCATACAGTAAATCTGAACAGCAAATCGTATTCAAACATTCCACATTCGACTCATCAATTAAAATACAATACAATATTCAACTTACAAGCATTGTGCTCAGCCATCAAAACGTCCCCCCCGCATAAATCCACGGGCAAATAGAGCCCCCTCTGGTTCAGGCCCGGCTTTTATTTATGTGGCGAACTCTGTGCCACAGTCCCCATGGACAAGATTTTGTGCTGGAGATGGGTAAGCCTCTCTACCCGATCAGGACGCCTGACGAGAGCTAAGGGAGGCAAGTGGGACTTGCAGCTCTTCAAGGTTGGAAGGAGACAATGGCCCATTAGTGATTTGGGGCGGACTTCCTGCGGTGCACAGGACTTCGGCATTGATCTGATTTATCTGTGGAGCGCGTAAGGACACCGAATCAGTTAGTTGTGTTTTGTCTTTCTGGCCGGGGTTCGCTGGCCTGGCTTTTAGATCTGACCTCGATGGGGACATCGGGAGATACGGATCTTTTTCTCTTAGTCCGCTAAGGGAACGAGTGTTGTTCGTCTGTATCCTCCTCCCCCACCCCACACCCCCACCCCTTGTTTTCTAAGGGGAGAGAGTCGGTTTATCTCTGTTTCTTGCAAGGGTTCGCTGGCTTAGACTTTAGATGTTACTTAAATGGGGACATCGGGAGATACGGATCTTTTTCTCCAAGTCCGGTAAGGGCACGAGTTCGTCTGTTCCTTTGCTTTCTCCTTAGTGTTTGCTGGCTAGGGTTTTAGATCTGACCTCTAAATGGTGACATCGGGAGATACTGGTTTCCCTCTCTGAACGGTTAGGGCACGAGATTGCTTCTTCTGTTTTCAGAAAGGACACGGAGTCAGTTTGTCGTGATTTGTCTTCCTTGCGAGGGTTTTATAGCATGCGTTTGCATTTAACCCTAAATAAAGGGACATCGGGAGGTATGGATCTCTCTCTCTCTCTCTCTCTCTCTCTCTCTCTCTCTCTCTCTCTCTCTCTCTCTCTCTCTCTCTCTCTCTCTCTCTCTCTCTCTCTCTCTCATCCTTTACCCCCCCCCCCCCACATCCTGTCTCTCCCATCTCCAGCTTCCTCAATATATCCTCGTCCTTTTCCCATAGACCCACAGCTAAGCTTCCTCTTTCCACCTTTCGTCGGAATTTCATCTTCCGAAGCCCGAGGATTAACGACTGGGCCAGGAAATGCAGAACACTATTCGTGCGCTCGATTCGGCACAGCGATGTCCTTTACGATGCCATTCCCCCCACTACAAGAGGGCCGAGATTGTAAAACGCAAAGGGCACGGGCGTATGGACCGTATACAGCACACATTCGGGGAAAACTAATGTTTCCGTAAGCATTGGATCATCCTACATTCCCTACCATTGATAGCACCGAAATAAGACAATAGGCCGCTGTGTTTGGAAAGGTCGAGCAAACGTTTTTTGCCGAGGAGGCTCAGTGTATGGAAACCGCCATTGACATGCTATACTGTAAAACATGAAAATCAAACTGTGCTTTGTGAGTAATAACGATAGACGGTGAGGCCATGTTTCATTATGACAGCACATAACCAACTTCAATTCTCCATTTCATGTCAAAGACGACTGTGTAAGTAGAATGCAGAATAGTTTATTGCACAAATTACCGCAACATTGACGCAAATTCTAGATACTCTGCATCAAAAAGCAAGAAAGGCAAAAGTTGTTGGAACGTTTGTTATTGACAAAACAATACGTTACAATAATATACAATATTGTCACTAACAAACGTTCCAACAACTTACCTTTCTTGTTTTTTTATTCTGAATTTTGGAACGTTGGCCGTCTCTTTGTTTTGGGATTGTTTTAGACACTCTGAGCAATAAAACATCATGTTTTGATTGGTTGGCTGGTTGTTATTGACACTCTGAGCAATAAAATGTCATGTTTTGATTGGTTGGCTGGTTGTTATTGACACTCTGAGCAATAAAATGTCATGTTTTGATTGGTTGGCTGGTTGTTATTTTGTTGTCGTCTCTTCAACTGATCTGTTACGTCTGTGTGTTTTAAAGCGCCGATTGTTAAAAAGACTACACACAATCCTTTTTGTGACTACAAATATGGAGCTTTCGTGTCGTGTTCAAAAATATTCTTTATTCCTTCAAATAATGTAATCGAGACACCAATAATAAAAGCAAGAAAAAACACATCTCAGCAAGGCCTTATTGTCACATTCAATTTGTCCAGTTTCCTTCTGAATTGTCAGATTCCCATCATGCCAAAAATACTACTAAGCGTAATTCCCCAAGCTCTCGCTTCAAAAGAGTATTCGGTGGGGATTTAGTCATCTTGACAAGACTTATGAATAATTACAGCCTTCTGTCAGTCATTTACGAAGAGCATTTCCGCGCGTCAACATGTGAAATCATTTTTAACTCATCCAAGCCAAGTTTTAATCCGAATCGTCATGCCGGATCTAGGAAAATTGGATACGGCCACAAAATATTCAAGCGGTATCTATAACAAAATCTGCATTCAATACTCATCTGTCACCGGTGTCTTGACGGACCACTTGGGAGGATTTTGAATATTAATGACTTTCTATTCGAGAGGAAGTGGTTTTAATCTCTTCATAGTCAAAAGAAAATGCAGTGCCTGAGTTTGATTGAAAAAAGAGCAGCATGAGATTGTGTTGCGTTCCGGCAGCCGAGGCAAGATAGGGCATCAAGTTGGTGTGAAAGAAGGTTGCACTGTAAACTGAAGTGTTCCACTTTTGAACACACTTTTTGTAACAAGTTGTGAACACTGTGTGCCGAACAATATAAATCTACTGGGAAAAAAGTATTGTGTGTTTACCAAGTGTGCTGCTGTTGCTAGTAGAATCATAGGGACTGGGTGGCCGAGTGGTAACGCACTTGCGCTCGGAAGCGAGAGGTTGCGTGTTCGACCCTGGGTCAGGCCGCAATTTTCTCCCCCCTTTCCTAACCTAGGTGGTGGGTTCAAGTGCTAGTCTTTCGGATGAGACGAAAAACCGAGGTCCCTTCGTGTACACTACATTGGGGTGTGCACGTTAAAGATCCCACGATTGACAAAAGGGTCTTTCCTGGCAAAATTGTATAGGCATAGATAAAAATGTCCACCAAATACCCGTTTGACTTGGAATAAAGGCCGTGAAAGGTGAATGCTCGCCTAATAGGCTACTGAGCTTTACTGGCCGATGTGAATGCGTTATATATTGTGTGTAAAAAATGTCTGTTTGTCTGTCTGTCTGTCTGTAAAAAAATTCCATTTCAAACGGCAGAAATTAATATGTAAGCGCCTAGGGCTATATCTAGATTAGGCGCATAAAAATGATCACAATAATAATAATAATAATATAGTATTTCAGACAATGTTCACACCTGGCTACAAACAGTGTGTTCAAAACTGGAACACCTCAGTTTAGAGTGTGGGACCCTTGCAGGACCATCACAAGCTCTTTGCCCTCCGATGACCGTGAGAAGGACATTCCTAGACTGCTGCATTCTGTTGAGGGAGCAAGACAGAGCGATCAAGCGGGACCAGGTCCGGTGTGCAGGAAAGGAGGTCATCTTTCTGACCCCTGTACCGCCAACAGAAACGGGTGGTGAAAAAACTCATTGCCCACAGATGACCGTAGAATGGACTGTCATAAACTTGCGGACTATGGCAGACAAAGGAAAGACATAGAGATCAAGTGGCATAATGTCCGGTCAGCAGGAAGGGAGAGTGGGTTTTGGCCCTTGCGTAGCCTGTAGAAAGGAATATTGCTATTTCATATGTTACGTGGATTTCCATTGGTCAATTGGGCAAAACTGAGCTCAGTGCAAAAGTGACATCGACGACATTTCCGTCGATATCAGTTTTGATATCGACGACCTCTTTATTGCTTCCCCACTTCAAAAACAAAAACACCTAAATTTAAAAACAAACAAATATATATGAAAATGTAATTATCCCAGAATTTAGTTGAGCAAGTGACTAAAGACTTTTTGAAAGGAAAGACATTTTAAAATACTGAAAAGTACAAGAAAAGAGTGAACAAAAAGAAATAATAATCAGAGGGAGGGATATGGAACAGCCAAAACTAAGACAAAAACTTACAGTAAATACAAAATGTCCAGAGAATTAGCAATATATCTAACATTGACTGACTGTGTGATGATATCTTCTGCTATTAGTCTGTTTCGACAGATCACACAGTCCGTCAATATTGGGTACTAATACCAATCCCAATACCTAGGGGAAACAGAGAAAAAGGACAAACGTAGACCTGGCTGAATTCTGATAGAGAAGGCAAGACACAGCATTCAAGTGGGAGGAGGTCCGGTTTGCAAGAAGGGAGGAAGAGGTCTTGCCCCTTACACAGCCACTAGAAACGACCTATGATCGATATGACAAGCCAGCGCCTATGGTTGACAGGGAAAAAAGACAACCTTTTGGCAACGGAGGCAGGCCAGAGCGATCAAGGGGCATCAATTCCGGTGTGCAAGAAGGGAGGACGTGGTTTTGGGCCCCTGCATCAGACACCAGAAACGACCGATGACAAGCAAGCACGGTGCCTTTAGCTGACTCCAGAATGGACAGTCTAAGACTTGTAAACAAAAAGATTACGGCAACAGTTACCAGGTTTGGTATTTCGACAGCTTGTCGCAGCCTTCTTCAGGATAGTAAAAAGTAAGAAATGACGGCGCGTCATGATGGATATTACGTTTGATTTTGACAGAGAATGCAAGACATAGCGTGGTCTTGGAACACAGGAAGGACTCGAACGAGTGGTTTTGACCCCTGCAGCAGCCAATATAAATGGCTGGTGACAAGCTCATTGTCCACAGATGACAGTACGATGGACAGAACTCTGGTAGCAGAAGGCAAGTGATGGCATCAAGTTCCGCGTGCAGGAAGGGAGGAAGTGGCTGTGACCCCCGCAGCGGCCATTGTCCGTGTTCGATACAATCAATTCACACTTCAATTTGCATGCACCGGAATTTCCTGCCCCGAAAGGAAGAATCAAATGTTATTACAACTTTTTACACAGGCGTAAAAGCCTGGAGGTCATATCGACACCGAACTCCAGAGATGCGCTCCTTGTTATCAAAGTGGCAGGTTTTCTTTTCGATTTTTATTTTTATTTTTTATTTTTTATTTTTTTGTTTTAGGTTGGGAAATTGCGGTAAACGTATTGGAGGGTAGGGTGTGAAGTGTTGGAGGGTAGGGTGTGAAGTGTTGGAGGGTAGGGTGTGAAGTGTTGGAGGGTAGGGTGTGAAGTGTTGGAGGGTAGGGTGTGAAGTGTTGGAGGGTAGGGTGTGAAGTGTTGGCCTAGCGGCGGTCAAGGTGCGGAAGCGGATGGGGCAAGTGTGATGTAAGATGATAGCATTTTGTGAGGTCAAAACCCAGGACGAAACTTTTTGACGTGTTCGTTAAATGATCTTGTCCTGGTTTTGATTCTGGATTGGAACGTTCGTCGGCTACCTGTTGCAGTTTTATGTAACCAGTTTTTCATTTTGTTTGCTTCTATTTCAAAGGATCTGTATAGGGACATTTTTTTCTCGTTATTCGTTGTCTTTATGTCACAGGAAGGGTGCCACAGTAGATTTGTCTGGAGTGGACCAAACATATCATAACGAGGGGGAAATGCTTCCAAAGGATTTTTGTTTGTTTGTTTGTTTGTTTAACGCCCAGCCGACCACGAAGGGCCATATCAGGGCGGTGCTGCTTTGACATAATTATAACGTGCGCCACACACAAGACAGAAGTCGCAGCACAGGCTTCATGTCTCACCCAGTCACATTATTCTGACACCGGACCAACCAGTCCTAGCACTAACCCCATAATGCCAGACGCCAGGCGGAGCAGCCACTAGATTGCCAATTTTAAAGTCTTAGGTATGACCCGGCCGGGGTTCGAACCCACGACCTCCCGATCACAGGGCGGACGCCTTACCACTAGGCCAACCGTGCTGGTCTTCCAAAGGATCGAATGCTTCTTTCAAGAAAGGGAAATGGGTTCCAAATGAGGGGAATGAGAGTTCTCCAGGAACAGCAGGTTTCCCAGACAACGTAAAGAAATGTTCACGAAGGGGGAATGAAAGGTACCCCCCCCCCCCCCTCGCCCCCCAACCCCCCCACCACCCCCCCCCCCAAAAAAGAAGAGAAGAAGACATGGAGATATTCCAAATCTCCCCAAGGGGTCCTTCACGACACTGGCCATATCGCATAGTCACAAATAGTTCCTATCCCCAAACGGGATATGAGCAACAGTGCAGCACAAAGGGCGCCACAGTGCAAGCTTTCTCCTCATTTCAATGGCGTCCAGAGCTCCGAAGGCTACGCACGGGCCATTCGTCACTCACACTCTGACATCTTCGCTTCATATTTCATACCAGTCCCAGGGAATGAGCAAAGCCTGCGAACACTGGAAACATTCCGGATCAATGATGCTT
>NC_090249.1:58300429-58302929 GCF_037325665.1 Littorina saxatilis | reverse complement strand
TTGCCAAATTTGTTTTATTTTTCGAAAAAATTAACAGAAAATCCAATATTTAGATTATTTGTTTGAAATTTGGTATGGACACAGTTGAATGCACACACAGTTCATTTGCATCTTCAAATCAATCAGTCAATCAATACGATTGGGTGCCGAGGCTGTCAAGTCAGTAGGGGGTGTGACTGCCTAGAGCAGCAACAACTGCCCGGCACCTTCTGGGCATGGACTGGATCAGATGCCGGATATCTTGCTGTGGGATGGTGTCCCACTCCTCCTGAAGTGCCTGCAATAGATCGCGGTGATTTGCCGGCGCTTCTTCTCGCCTGCGCACACGTCTGTCCAATTCATCCCAGAGGTGTTCTATCGGGTTCATGTCTGGCGACATGGATGGCCAGGGAAGCACCTGGACATGGTGGTCGGTGAGGAACTGGGTGGTGAGTCGTGCTGTGTGCGGGCGAGCGTTGTCCTGCTGGAATATGGCATCCTGGTCAGCCAGAAGAGGAAGGGCGTGTGGGCGCAGAATTTCCTCCACGTATCGCTGGGCAGTTATGCGCCCTTGGACGTGCACCAGGGTGCTCCTTCCAGCGGTATTGATCGCCCCCCACACCATGACGCCTCCACCACCATGAACGGGTGCCTCATCCACACAGTTGGGCGCGTAACGTTCGTTTACTCTCCGGTAGACCCTCCTCCGACCATCATGTCGCTGGAGCAGGAAGTAGGACTCGTCGCTGAACCACACGTGTCTCCAGTGATTCCGGACGGTCCAGCGAAGGTGCTGGTTGCCCCACTGCACTCGGTTCTGGCGATGGCGGCGGGTGAGGACAGCTCCTCTGTGAGGTCTGCGAGCTCTCAAACCAGCTTCATGCAGGCGGTTCCGCACGGTCTGGTCCGATAATCGGTGTGGCCCGGGGAGAGCCTGGACAGAAGATGAGGCCGACAGGAAACGATTCCGGAGGTGGCGGAGCCGTATGAAGCGGTCGTGAGCAGCAGTTGTCGCCCTTGGTCTTCCTGCTCGTGGCAAGTCAGCAACGGAGCCAGTGGCTTGAAACCTGACCCACAGTCTACTGATGGTGCTCTGGGACACGTGGAAGTGCCTGGCGATTGCACTTTGACTTTGGCCTGCTTGTAAACGACCCAATGCAATTTGGCGGTCTTCTCTGCTCAATCGGGCCATCTTTCGTCGCTGAATTGTCGTCTGATTTCTTTGTGGCGAACAATCCGCTTTTATGGGTTTTGGAAGACATGGTGAGAGCTCAATATTCCCCGAGTTTCACGAGATTACATTGAAGCATGACGAGTGGTCATGCCAAATGAGCAATTTTGACATTGTAGCCACTGATAACGCATGCGTCACGTGCAGAGCTCACTTGTGGCAATGGACGAAAGGTCGACGACCAGATAAACATTTTCTGCAGTTTGGTGGATATCCTTGTAGCCATATAACTAAATTAACCAAATATTACAAGCTATGCGTTTCTTTTTTTGAACAGTATACATGAATATTGAAATGTTTCTTTCAGCACCACATGGCATTGCTTTACTTCCGAGCCTTGAAAATACAATAGAACCTTCTTTTGTCAGACCGCCAATAACATGAGAAAATAAGAAGACAAGAGGAGGTCGTCGTTTCTTCTTCTTCTTCTTCTTCTGCGTTCGTGGGCTGAAACTCCCACGTACACTCGTGTTTTTTGCACGAGTGGAATTTTACGTGTATGACCGTTTTTTACCCCGCCATTTAGGCAGCCATACGCCGGTTTCGGAGGAAGCATGCTGGGTATTTTCGTGTTTCTATAACCCACCGAACTCTGACATGGACTACAGGATCTTTTTCGTGCGCACTTGGTCTTGTGCTTGCGTGTACACACGGGGGTGTTCGGACACCGAGGAGAGTCTGCACACAAAGTTGACTCTGAGAAATAAATCTCTCGCCGAACGTGGGGACGAACTCACGCTGACAGCGGCCAACTGGATACAAATCCAGCGCGCTGCCGACTGAGCTACATCCCCGCCCGAGGTCGTCGTTAAAATGGTAGTACATTTTCAGAGGTTACCAAGGCTCTACAGGGTGGTTGTCTTAAAATCGGAATAGGTGTGTCAGTGGGGGGGGGGGGGGGTCCGGGTATGCGACGAGGAGTCACAAACTCTATGAGTGGTTCCACGTTTACATGCGATGCTTTTTTTTTATTACGCAATCGTGAGACAAACGTTTATCAGCCGACAACGGGGCGGGCACTGCATATTTCTCTAATACAAAGATCATCATTTTTTCCTCCCGGTTTTTAACCCGTAAATACGTTTGACCTGAATTCGTTCTGCAATCTAATTCCGCATAGTTTCATTTTTCTCTTCCTTGCTAAGGGCACAACGTGAGCAGAACGCCAAACATGCTGCCCGCGGACAGAAGATGCAACTGGACAAAAGTTTAATTTAATTAATCTTTTTAAATTGGCTGATCAAAAGAAGCTAAAAATCTTCAAAGAATTCTTCCACAGTCTTGTCTGTA
>NC_090249.1:58282929-58295429 GCF_037325665.1 Littorina saxatilis | reverse complement strand
TTGGAGACGACTGGCGTATTGACATAGCAATCTGCGGGCGATCAAGTGTGACGAGGTTATCGATGAAGATCGATACCCAACGCGTCGCCACAAGGTCAGGAGGCGATGTCTGCAACACTTTGGAGGAGGAGGAGGAGGAGGAGGGGAAGAGGGAGGGGGAGAAGAAAGAGAAGAGATGGGAAGGTATACATTGGGGTAAATGGGTACAAATGCATCTATTCAAACAAACTCAAAAAGCGAAAACTCAGTGTAAATGTCATTCTTCACGGATGCCTCGTTGTCGCCACAAACGACAGTCATTCCAAACGCTGGCGTTTGTTGAAGAAGCTGTCCAGCGTGGACTGCTTGGTCTGTGCAACAAACTTCACTCGCGAAAGTGACAAGTGGCCGTTAAGTGGCCGCTCCTGTCGAGTAAGAGGGGCACCTTAGGGCAAAAATCAGTGACCGTTGACCGCGTCAGACAGGTTAACGGCCATTAAGAGTCAATTATAGAAGGAAAACTCATTAGTCATGGGAAAGCTGGCCGCTCCGGGCAGGTTCACGCCCACGAAAGGGCCGGAAATGGAAGGGACGACTGTATTCGGTAATTTCTGAGGGATTCTCACTGCTGAAGTAAAACAAAATCGTTTTTAATCATTTTGAGTAAAGTTTTAGTGAATGATCAAAAGAAAGCAAAATTAAAAATCGATTTTGGATTAAAACAAAAAGCAGCTTGCAAGCAAACCAGTATGTAATCACAGGCCTGCAAACAACACCTGAAATGTGTTTCTCAATGTCTTATGCAAACAACAAAACATATCTTTAATTTTCATCTGTTTGCATGTTTGTTTATTTGTTTGCTTGCTGACTTGTTTGCTGACGTTTCCTTTTTCTGATTTGTTTGTTTGTTTGTGGAGACATTCGGGGCAAAACAAATATTTTCTGTTTGGAAGGATTTGGTCACTTTCGTCTAATCTTTTTAACCGTTTTAATGACGGAAATCGGAGCCTTTTCGCAAACATTGTTAACTCAGTGCAAAAGCGATTTTTCAACACGAACCATCGGTTTTGCAAGAGATTTGGGTATTCGTTTAGTCTGGTCTGTAAATGTTATGCTCATTATTTTTGATAACACAAACGCAAGTACACAGGCAAGTACGCAAACACGTGTATGATCGATTGCACTTGCACACACCCTCCACACACACTCACACACACACACACACACACACACACACACACACACACACACACACACAACTTTAGAGTGCGACCTTAAATCTCTCAAATAAAAATTTTAAAAATCATTAAAAAATAAAATCACAACACAATTATGCACAACAGACAGACACAAAAACAACTCAACATTAATCCCCAAATTACTACAAGGATGAAAATAAAACCGTAATACTTTATTCCCACAAAATAGCCTGATTAAAATTAACTTCCCTCACATTATTAGCGGGAATAAAATGAAGACGAGCTCTGAAAATATTGCCGTCATGACTGTGTAAGCAAATTAGCAGGAAGAAATTCATCGTGATCTCTCCGCCCATCTCTTCCTGATGACTAAAGACACCTGCCCTGGCCTCGCCAGGTAAACCGGCGGCACAGGTGAGAGAAATTAACACGAGCTGCCGTCCAAAATCACACGTTCACAAGTCGAGGCAAGCCCTGAAGTGGAATCCACAAGGGAAAAGGAAGAGAGGCCGGCCGCGCAACAGCTGGAGACGAGACACTGAAGCAGAGATCAACAGGCAGGGGAAGACCTGGAGCCAGATCGAAAGGGCAGCCCAGGACCGTGTCGGATGGAGAATTGTCGTCGATGGCCTATGCTCCCCCGGGGGTTCATAATGGCCTAAGTAAGTAAGTAAGTACGAGTCAGGGGTGTGAAGCCAGGAGAATACAGCACCTTGAGGAAAAATGAAGACATTTAGGGAGACGAGCCGGTAATCAGCCAATAAACAGGTTATTCTAACCCTTTTGTCTGCTGGTTGTCTTCGCGGACAAAAATAATAATAATCAATTCAGTAGTTAACGCCAGTAGAATTACTTAATCGTTTACATGGGCGTTTCAAAGGTAACGTGCCCTTGCAAAGTGACCTCATTTTTTCGACGTCAGAGGCGCCAATTTTCTGCATACATTTTACAAGAACTAACATCTTTATTTTAAATATAAGATATATCACACTTGTATAGATCTATATCCATCATATCAAACCATTATCTAGCTGAAATCTTTTCTGATAATACACTTTTATATCGCCGATAACTCGCTAATCCCTGGATAGATATGGAACCTTCAAATATCACCAATAACTCACTGATCTCTAAACTGACTATTACACCTCTAATATATTGCAGCTAACTCCCGTATAACATCGCACCTAACTCCCGTATAACATCGCACCTAACTCCCGTATAACATCGCACCTTATACCCGCTGGTCCCTCTATACTGAAGAAAGGGTGGAAACCAGGGTCAACACATAACAGGTAGTAGCGTCACAGAACAGTCAAAAAAGCGCGAAGTATGAAAAGGCCAAGCTGACTATGACACCTGTGTAGTCTGGGTGGCCGAGTGGTAAACGCACTTGCCTTGGAAGCGAGAGGTTGCGAGTTCGACCCTGGGTCAGGGCGTTAGCAATTTTCTCCCCCCTTTCCTAACCTAGGTGGTGGGTTCAAGTGCTAGTCTTTCGGATGTACACTACATTGGGGTGTGCACGTTAAAGATCCCACGATTGACAAAAGGGTCTTTCCTGGCAAAATTGTATTGGCATAGATAAAAATATCCACCAAATACCCGTGTGACTTGGAATAATAGGCCGTGAAAGGTGAATGCTCGCCCAAAAAGGCTTGAGGTTTGCTGGCCGATGTGAATGCGTGATATTTTGTGTAAAAATATTCCATCTCACACGGCATAAATAAATCCCTGCGCCTTGAATCTGTGGTGGAGATATGTGCGCGATATAAATTGCATAAAATATAAAATTAAAAAAAATATAAATATATATATAGATATCGCAGGTAACTCCCGTATCTGTGGGTCCCTCTATGCACGTGCTCTATATTGCAGCAAGAGTGGAATACAGGGGAAATAGTGGTGTCACAGAACTTCTTTCTTTCTTTCTTTATTTGGTGTTTAACGTCGTTTTCAACCGTTCAAGGTTATATCGCGACGGGGAAAGGGGGCAGATGGGATAGAGCCACTTGTTAATTGTTTCTTGTTCACAAAAGCACTAACCAAAAAATTGCTCCAGGGGCTTGCAACGTAGTACAATGTATGACCTTACTGTTCTTTCTTTCTTTATTTATTTGGTGTTTAACGTCGTTTTCAACCACGAAGGTTCTTTTCTTTATTTGGTGTTAAACGTCGTTTTCAACCACGAAGGTTATATCGCGACGGGGAAAGGGGGGAGATGGGATAGAGCCACTTGTCAATTGTTTCTTGTTCACAAAAGCACTAATCAAAAATTTGCTCCAGGGGCTTGCAACGTAGTACAATATATTACCTTACTGGGAGAATGCGAGTTTCCAGTACAAAGGACTAACATTTCTTACATACTGCTTGGCTAAAATCTTTACAAAAATTGACTATATTCTATACAGGAAACACTTAACAAGGGTAAAAGGAGAAACAGAATCCGTCAGTCACCTCTTACGACATGCTGGGGAGCATCGGGTAAATTCTTCCCCCTAACCCGCGGGGGATCTTCTTCTTCTTCAGCGTTCCAGAATGTTCTGGTTACGTGTGAGCTCGTTTTGCCCTTCACTCCGCTTTCGTTGGGTATTTTCGTGTTTCGACATGGGTTACAGGATCTTTTCCGTGCGCACTTGGTCTTGTGCTTGCGTGTACACACGAAGGGGGTTAAGTCACTAGCAGGTCTGCACATAAGTTGACCTGGGAGATCGGAAAAATTTCCACTCTTAACCCACCAGGCGGCAGCGACCGTGATTCGAACTCACGACCTCCCGATTAGGAGGCCGACGTCTTACCACCACGCCACTGCGCCCGTCCCAGAATACAGGGCAAATGGTGCAACACGCAGTGGCGTCACAGAACAGTCATATAGCGCGACTTACTAAAAGGCCAAGCTGCATGAAGCAAGATTTAATATTGGAATTGTCGTTTTGAGCCAGAAGACAGATGTACATGGACGAAGTCACTGGCACAGAAAAATACGTCTGCACACCGAAATCGAACTTTGCCAAACATGACATAGCCGGAATTAAATATGTAAACAATTGGACAAAGTCTGGCAACGTACAGCTGGTATTGGGGTCAACACAAATGTGACAGCTTGACAGCACGTGCATATAATATATAGCAAAAATATAGCATTCATATCAAATAGTCTGAAAGTCAAATCAAAAACAGTGAACCATGGCGCGACAGACTAGATATTGCAGAGAGAGACAGAGAGAGAGAGAGAGAGAGAGAGACAGACAGACAGACAGACAGACAGACAGACAGACAGAGGCAGGGAGGGACGGACGGACGGACGGACGGATAGACTGACAGACAGACAACCAGACAGAGACAGAAAGACAGACAGACGTACAGACGAACATAGACAAAGAGATAAAGCTAGAGATAGACTGAGACGGACAGAGATAGAGAGAGAGCGATACAAAAAGACCCAAGGACATAGACGTATTACAATCACAATGACAACAAAATGACAACCACAACCACAATCACAACCACAATCACAACCACAATCACAACCACAACCACAACCACAATCACAACCACAACCACAATCACAATCACGACCACAACCACAACTACAACCACAATCACATTCACAATGACAGATGCCAACACTAACTCACCTGACACTCCACTTCAGTGATGTCATCGATGGTGTCTGGCGGGTCCTCCTTGGCTCCCATGGCGAAGCCGTCCCTGACGCGGGAGAACTCCAAATCCAAGTCTGTCTCAATGGTGACACGTCGGAGAGACCCCCCTCCACACACAGGTAATCCACAGGTGAACACAGGTAGACGCCACAGGTGAGAAGAAGGTTCAGTGTTGTCCTCTTCAGAAATACAGAGATAACACTTTTTTGCAGAAGTCACTCATTTTCAGTGTTAAAACACATTGCTCCCTTGCACACTTTTTGCTGTGGTTTCCGATGCACGAAAGATGTTACGAATTGTAACCCTCTCAAGACCGAGACGAAGATTTCCTAAAGATTTTTGCTTTTTCTTCACAAATGGAAATCTTGTTCACCACACCGACAGCCTTTTAAAATATCGTTTGATCGCACACTTTGTATATTTGATGCGTGAAGGTGCTGTGATTTTGATTTGCACACACACTCAAGACAGTCCCATTACTCCAAGGTAAGTTTCTTGTTGAACTCTAATTTCTGTGAAACGAAAGCCTTTCTCTAAGAAAAAGTGTCGTCCTGTCGTCCTATATGCATTAATTCCATTGAGGAATAGTTTCCGTTAAATTGCGATTTCTGCCAGAAGACGATCTTCTTCTTCGTTCTCTAATATCGACATCAAAAATGAGTAAACTTCTCTTCGTGAATGTTTGTTTTATTGGATAGTTTCGTGTTCAGCGTCTCGTCATCTCCATGATTGTAAAAGTAGGTTTTCTGCAACTTTTAATTTTCAATCTCACTTGACATTCCATTTTCTACTGGCACATTAGTTCCCGGAACAAATTTCATTCCAATTTGTATAATCAGAGCTGTGCAAATGAAAACAATTAACACGGAAATATAGATTAAACATGCGCAAACGACAAAATTCAAGAGCTGCCACTTTCGCTACAGCTGTCAATATCGCTCACGTCGAATTTCACAGACGACGGTTGTCGATTTTTACCCAAGTCGTCAATTTCCGTCTGCCGGCAGTTTCCCAACATCAACCGGCGACGTTTTTGACAGGTTGTCACGTCAGTTTCAGCGGAAATCGACACACTTCTTTTCTTCACTTTGCTCTTGCTAACAGCTCTCCTGGCCTCGATGTGACGGGTCGTCTGTGACCAAAATATACTCCGGAATGTTACGAATACTTCTGTATCGTAAACAAGTGTTTCACTTTCGGAATCAAAAATTCTCAGAACAGCACGGTAAGTTGAGGATTCAACAGACAGTAGTTGGTGATTTTCATTTCAAGTCTGACTTGTTCACAAGAAACGCACACGCCGGACGACTGCGCTATGATCAGACAAAAGCATTCACTTTCAGAAGCCCATCAGCTTCATTCGTTGAAAAACACACACACCGAAGACAGCACTTCACAAAACAAACCCTCAACAGCAGTCAGGTTCACTTCAGTTTTCCGAAAAATTCATCCTGACCCTGGCACCTTTCTTACACTTCACTTGAACTAAAAGGGGGAGTTCACTTCCCAGAACAGTACACCTAACAGCAAGGGTCGTTTAATATTAAAGACAGGTGTGCGCGATTTGCGCTGGCTGTGTCACATTTCAAGGTCGACAGTGCCAAGAAAGGGTAAGATGGATTTGTCCCCATTCATCATAACAAAAGCACGCGTCACGAATTATGCTACTGCGGTTAATGGTCCTTGGGAGTGAAAAGTGCAGCCACAATGTCAGTTGCTGAAGGCTGTATAATGCAGACTTTTTTTAATTTAATTTGGTGTTGGTGTTGTTTGCTCGGCTGGACTCAGTGGATTGTGCTAAAGGTGTTGGAACAGCTACCTGAAAAAGGGAAAACAGACAGTTTATTCAAATGTACATGAAGTCACACACACACACACACACACACACACACACTCTCTCTCTCATTCTCATTTCTCTCTCTCTCTCTCTCTCACACACACACACACACACACACACACGCACACACACACACACACACACACACACACACACACACACACACACACACTCTCTCATTCTCATTTCTCTCTCTCTCTCACACACACACACACACACACACACACACACACACATTTCGTCACACACACACACACACACACACTCATTCTCATTTCTCTCTCTCACACACACACACACACACACACACACACACACACACACACACACACACACTCGTATTCATTTAATTCCTGAAATTAGATTAACATTGTTCTAAAGTGAGTAAGCTAACATTATAAATATATATACTGTAATATCACACAAAATAGTTTCGGGGAACGCACTACGCCGTACCGTGAAAGTCACTCAGGCATAGCACTTACTCCTTGCATCTATCGCAGCGGGGGGAACCCCACATACAGGATAGGAAGCGCATTCTTCGTCGAATGAAAGGCCGAATGTTAAATATACCACATAACGAAAGAATATGTGTTAAATGCCAGTCTGGAGAACTCGGAGATGAATTTCATTATAT
The DNA here is from genome assembly GCF_037325665.1 of Littorina saxatilis. Classification (NCBI taxonomy): domain Eukaryota; kingdom Metazoa; phylum Mollusca; class Gastropoda; order Littorinimorpha; family Littorinidae; genus Littorina; species Littorina saxatilis. The sequence goes on along the minus strand of NC_090249.1, from coordinate 58,288,115 downwards.
ATTTCAGTGTCATTTTTTTGAAAATGTGAGGAAAAGGTTGTTACCATTGTATTTTCGTAGAAATTCAAATGCAGTCAAATTTAAACATTTATTTGAATTAACAAAGAAACGAAAGTTATTGCATTTAATATATTTTATTAAGAGTATTTTGAAAGAGTTCTGATTATTTGATCACGTTTTTTTTTCTTATTAAAACAAAAACAAACACAACAAGAGGCGAAGCCATCAAGGCTCACGTAAGAAATCGACAAACAGTAACACAAACTCAATCACTCCGTCACACACACACACACACACATATACACACGCACGAACGCACACACAGACATACACACACATACACACTCACACATACAGACACAGGCACAGACACACACACACAGAAAGAGCATAGGTGAAACTGTGCAAGAAAGCGAGACACTAGATCTAGATCTGTCTGTCTGCATGTAGCCTACTTACAAGGACACGACTGCCAACTAGTCTCGGCGCGCTCAAAATAATAATGACCGAGACTTTCAGTACTTCCTTCGCGTGACGTCTAACCCTCTTACGTCATAATGTGACGTCAATGTAATGTGACGTCTTCAAATGTTAGAGTTTCTACCACAGACATACACACGCACAGACGCACGCACGCACGCACGCACGCACGCACGCACGCACAGACAGACAAAGTTACGATCGCATAGGCTACACTTACGTGAGCCAACAAGCACAGAAACATATACATTCCTGTAAAAAAAAGTATGATTACAATTATTTTGTTATGAATTAAGCTTGATTTATTTTCGGTTAATTAGAAGTGTTGTGTCCCATTATTACATATATCTTTTTTGTCGTGTTTATTGCAATTTTTATTTATTTTATTCATGTAACCCTAGGGGTTTTTTGAAATAAATATTGACTTGACTTGACTTGACTTGTCACATTCACTTACAATTGACTATTTGAGACCCGGCAATGCGTGTCAGTAGTAGATGTGTTCTAAACTTCAACAGCCTGGCTGCGTTTCTTTGCATAATGAACATTCTTTGCCGAGTGAGTTTCGTAACAGACACCTACGACACTCTGCTGTATAACTCCAGCAAGAAAGCCACAAGGCTGTTGGATTTGTTGTGGGTCGGACGCTGCCTTTAAAGGTACACAACTTCTCAGATGAGGCCAGGCTTTGGCAAGGGATAAGACCATCTCTCCACTTTAAAGGTACACAACTTCTCAGATGAGGCCAGGCTTTGGCACGGGATAAGACCATCTCTCCTCTTGGACACATACTAAATATCAACACCATGACTGCCTGCCGTGTCCTTTTTTTGGGGGGGGGGGGGGTGAATTTGTTTATTAAAAAGTCACTGGTTGCATTTACAAAAAAAATAATGAATATAAAAATGTTGACTGTGCACAGAGAGCCCCCAGGCTGTTGTTGGTCGGTACGTGACCAAGTGGAGGGCTGGTCTTATCGTATGGGACCAAGTGGAGGGCTGGTCTTATCGTATGTGACCAAGTGGAGGGCTGGTCTTATCGTATGTGACCAAGTGGAGGGCTGGTCTTATCGTATGGGACCAAGTGGAGGGCAGGTCTTATCGTACGTGACCAAGTGGAGGGCTGGTCTTATCGTACGTGACCAAATGGAGGGCTGGTCTTATCGTACGTGACCAAGTGGAGGGCTGGTCTTATCGTATGTGACCAAGTGGAGGGCTGGTCTTATCGTACGTGACCAAGTGGAGGGCTGGTCTTATCGTACGTGACCAAGTGGAGGGCTGGTCTTATCGTATGGGACCAAGTGGAGGGCTGGTCTTATCCCATGTAAAAGGATGGCGTGATCTCAGACGGTGAGACGAACTGTCTTCACGAGAAGGAGTGTGCCTTGAAATCCCACGGGCCCAGCACTCCGGCATAATGGGCAGAATATACCTGCGCAGTTTCAGCGGCACAGACGACGCACGGCCTATTATTTATGCCGCGATGCGGATTATGATGAGTACTTGGCCTGTTTTCCTTTCATGCAACGTACGTGTAGCGGGCTGGGATAAGCTGCAGTGCGTCGTCGGTCCTGCTGAAGTTACATAATTATGTGAGCGGAGCCACTAACTTGCACTCATTTCAGCGGGTGAAAAACTGCACAGGGTACAGAAAACTTGCATTGTCCGTCACGCTCATCTGTCTACTAAAGATGTCAGAGTCATGCATGAGGATACACTGATGTCTCCGTTAATTACACAGCTTCACGTTAACTGTGCTATGATTGTCAGAACATGCAGATTACTACAACATGCACCTATCGCAACGCGCAAAACACATAGGTGAATATAGGGTACAGTTTCGTCACACTCATTAACTAGTCAAGATTTCACAGCTGCATTATCACCATTATATGCATCCAGTTCTGTATCAACTGTAAAACTCATAGTGAGTGTATTGTTCGTCACGGTCATTTTACTACACACGATTCAGTTTAGAGTCACGCGGATACGCTAATGTTAAAGTTGTGCTATGATTGTCAGAACATGCACATAACCACAACATGCACCTATCGCAACGCGCAAAACACATTGGGGAATATAGGGTACGGTTTCGTCACACTCATTAACTAGTCAAGATTTCACAGAGTCCCTAGGATATGCTAATGTTAAAGTTACGTTATGATTGTCAGAACATGCATGGACCGAACAAACAAACAAACAGACAGAGTGAAGCCTATACAACCGAGTATGTCCTTATAAGATGCCCCCATCGCAACGGGCAGAACTTATACACGGGGATATAGTGTGCATTTTCGTCACACTCATAAACTAGTCAAGATTTCACAGTCACACGCGTACGGATACATTACTGTTCCCGTTACACAGGTCAGAGTTGTGTTACGCTTGTTACAACGACATGGAACTTCGCTGCGCAGTATCGCTCGATCATGCCAGGCTTGCTTGTGTTTCACTAGACATACAAAGGATGCCAAGCAATAATACTTAAAGGCCCACTCCGCCTCACAAAACCACTTTCACCTTATGTCTCAGATGTGGCCAGGCTTTTACACGGGATAAGACCATCCCTCCACTTGGTCACATACCAACAATCAACACCACGACTGCTTGCTGCGGTATGTGACCAAGTGAAGAGATGGTCTGGTGGAAAGTTGAGTGTTTGAATCCCGGCCGTGCCAGGTGTGGGCCGTGCCAGGTGTGGGCCGTGCCAGGTGTGGGCCGTGCCAGGTGTGGGCCGAGGGTGGAGGCGGTTTATTTTTTTGTTTACCCAGGTAAACTAGTGCCTTATCCCTCTTCGTGTGTACTCGCAAGCACAAGACCAAGTGCGCACGGAAAAGATCCTGTAATCCATACAAGAGTTCGGTGGATAACAGAAACGCGAAAATAACAAGCATGCATTCCTCGAAATCGGCGTACGGCTGCCTTTACGGGGTTAAAACAGGCATACACGTAAAACCCCTCTGGCACAAAAACAAAAACAACAAGAAATTCCTCCGAGGTAGCAAAAACACCCCCGTCCTTACCATTCTCACTGCCACCAACTGAGAAGGTTATTTCCCTTTGACCATTAATATGTCCCTGTATAAGTCCTTGTAGAATCTTAATCCACCAATAACTCCCTAACCGTGTGTTTGACTGGTCCCAATTTTTGTAAGGACCGTCTCGGGAATGTATAGAACCTGTTCACCAAGTTTGGTGACGATCGGTCCGTTCATTCTTGAGATCTATATGCGAACACAAACACACAAACAAACAAACACATCGACCGAAGCCTATACACACCCCTATACCGGGGGTGTAAATAGAAGCATGAGTGTGCGAAGGAGTCTCATCCAATGTACTCCCCCGAAATCGGCGTATGCTGCCTGAATGGCGTGGTAAAAACGGTCACACACGTAAAAACCCACTCGTGCAAAAACATGAGTGAACGTGGGAGTTTCAGCCCATGTACGAAGAAGAGGAAGAAGTCGTTGTTGTTGTGATTATGTTGTTAATGTTAGTGTCTTTTTTTAACTGATGTCGTTGAATTCTTTTTTTTTCATAGCTGCGTATATGTTGGGTGTGCTTAGCTACAGTGGATGGAGTGAAAACCGGATATGTTGGGTGTGCTTAGCTACAGTGGATGGAGTGAAAACCGGATATGTTGGGTGTGCTTAGCTACAGTGGATGGAGTGAAAACCGGATATGTTGGGTGTGCTTAGCTGCAGTGGATGGAGTGAAAACCGGATATGTTGGGTGTGCTTAGCTACAGTGGATGGAGTGAAAACCGGATATGTCAAAACGAATTCCCAAACTTGGACAATACAATATTCTGTATTCTGTATTCTGGAAGTCGACAACATACATGGCAGCAGTCTGCCAAAAGCAGCTGCTAGCCAGGCTGGTACTCACACGGACAGTACACTGACAACTCCAACAAATGTCTCCATACACCGACATCGGTCACTGGCAGAATCGACAGACAATCAAGGAAAACAAAAGCTGAAGGGTTAGGGAGGGTAGAGGTGCGGTTGGGAGGTGAGGGGGGGGGGTGGACGGGGGAGTGAGGGGGGAAGGAATAATTTTTATCAATCAACAGAAACATGAAAGCAAAAACTGAGAACACGTATGGAGAAGGGGGATGGGAAACAAAAGAGAGGGGTTGAGAAATAAATGGAAGAGGTCGTTTGGGGTGGGAGAGGGGGGAGGGGGGAGGGGGGAGGGGGGTTAAGGTGATGGAAGTTTTTCTTATCAACCAACAAAAACACGAGAGAAGAAACGGATAAAAAGTATTGAGAAGGGGAATGGGGGGGGGGGGGGGGGAGAGAGGCGGTGGGAAAATTTCATTTTTATTCTACACTGTCTGAGAAAAAGTATTGAGAAAGGGGGGGGGCCAAAAGGGAGGGTGGGGGGTAAATGGTAATTTTCATCGAACACTGTCACAACAGAAGGGGAGAGAAAGCAGTAATGACGAGGAAAAATGATAATATTGTAGATGGAAAAAGCGAAAGAGAAAAACCATGTTAGAGAAAAGAATGGATGTATAAATAATAAGGGTATGTATTTATATGGCGCAAATCCTAATATAGTTCCAAGCGCCTTACAATCAATCTTCATTATAATAATCTTCATTACAGCAACAATATACATTTAAAGAATCTTCAAATAAATAAACCCGCAATCATGAATGGGGAGGAGGGTGGGAAGAGGGAGGGTGGAGTGGTAATT
>NC_090249.1:58223202-58282729 GCF_037325665.1 Littorina saxatilis | reverse complement strand
CCTCTTACGACATGCTGGGGAGCATCGGGTAAATTCTTCCCCCTAACCCGCGGGGGATCTTCTTCTTCTTCAGCGTTCCAGAATGTTCTGGTTACGTGTGAGCTCGTTTTGCCCTTCACTCCGCTTTCGTTGGGTATTTTCGTGTTTCGACATGGGTTACAGGATCTTTTCCGTGCGCACTTGGTCTTGTGCTTGCGTGTACACACAAAGGGGGTTAAGTCACTAGCAGGTCTGCACATAAGTTGACCTGGGAGATCGGAAAAATCTCCACTCTTAACCCACCAGGCGGCAGCGACCGTGATTCGAACTCACGATCTCCCGATTAGGAGGCCGACGTCTTACCACCACGCCGCTGCGCCCGTCCCAGAATACAGGGCAAATGATGCAACACGCAGTGGCGTCACAGAACAGTCATATAGCGCGACTTACTAAAAGGCCAAGCTGTATGAAGCAAGATTTAATATTGGAATTGTCGTTTTGAGCCAGCAGACAGATGTACATGGACGAAGTCACTGGCACAGAAAAATACGTCTGCACACCGAAATCGAACTTTGCCAAACATGACATAGCCGGAATTAAATATGTAAAGAATTGGACAAAGTCTGGCAACGTACAGCTGGTACTGGGGTCAACACAAATGTGACAGCTTGACAGCACGTGCATATAATATATAGCAAAAATATAGCATTCATATCAAATAGTCTGAAAGTCAAATCAAAAACAGTGAACCATGGCGCGACAGACTAGATATTGCAGAGAGAGACAGACAGAGAGAGAGACAGACAGACAGACAGACAGACAGACAGAGGCAGGGACGGACGGACGGATAGACTGACAGACAGACAACCAGACAGAGACAGAAAGACAGACAGACGAACATAGACAAAGAGAAAAAGATAGAGATAGACTGAGACGGACAGAGAGAGAGAGAGAGCGATACAAAAAGACCCAAGGACATAGACGTATTACAATCACAATGACAACAAAATGACAACCACAACCACAACCACAATCACAATCACAACCACAATCACAACCACAATCACAACCACAATCACAAGCACAAGCACAATCACAATCACAACCACAATCACATCACAATCACAACCACAACCACAATCACAATCACGACCACAACCACAACTACAACCACAATCACATTTACAATCACAATGACAGATGCTAACACTAACTCACCTGACACTCCACCTCAGTGATGTCATCGATGGTGTCTGGCGGGTCCTCCTTGGCTCCCATGGCGAAGCCGTCCCTGACGCGGGAGAACTCCAAATCCAAGTCTGTCTCAATGGTGACACGTCGGAGAGACCCCCCTCCACACACAGGTAATCCACAGGTGAACACAGGTAGACGCCACAGGTGAGAAGAAGGTTCAGTGTTGTCCTCTTCAGAAATACAGAGATAACACTTTTTTGCAGAAGTCACTCATTTTCAGTGTTAAAACACATTGCTCCCTTGCACACTTTTTGCTGTGGTTTCCGATGCACAAAAGATGTTACGAATTGTAATCCTCTCAAGACCGAGACGAAGATTTCCTACAGAATTTTGCTTTTTCTTCACAAATGGAAATCTGGTTCACCACACCGACAGCCTTTTAAAATATCGTTTGATCGCACACTTTGTATATTTGATGCGTGAAGGTGCTGTGATTGTGATTTGCACACACACTCAAGACAATCCCATTACTCCAAGGTCAGTTTCTTGTTGAACTCTAATTTCTGTGAAACGAAAGCCTTTCTCTAAGAAAAAGTGTCGTCCTGTCGTCCTATATGCATTAATTCCATTGAGGAATAGTTTCTGTTAAATTGCGATTTCTGCCAGAAGACGATCTTCTTCTTCGTTCTCTAATATCGACATCAAAAATGAGTAAACTTCTCTTCGTGAATGTTTGTTTTATTGGATAGTTTCGTGTTCAGCGTCTCGTCATCTCCATGATTGTAAAAGTAGGTTTTCTGCAACTTTTCATTTTCAATCTCATTTGACATTCCATTTTCTACTGGCACATTAGTTCCCGGAACAAATTTCATTCCAATTTGTATAATCAGAGCTGTGCAAATGAAAACAATTAACACGGAAATATAGATTAAACATGCGCAAACGACAAAATTCAAGAGCTGCCACTTTCGCTACAGCTGTCAATATCGCTCACGTCGAATTTCACAGACGACGGCTGTCGATTTTTACCAAAGTCGTCAATTTCCGTCTGCCGGCAGTTTCCCAACATCAACCGGCGACGTTTTTGACAGGTTGTCACGTCAGTTTCAGCGGAAATCGACACACTTCTTTTCTTCACTTTGCTCTTGCTAACAGCTCTCCTGGCCTCGATGTGACGGGTCGTCTGTGACCAAAATATACTCCGGGATGTTACGAATACTTCTGTATCGTAAACAAGTGTTTCACTTTCGGAATCAAAAATTCTCAGAACAGCACGGTAAGTTGAGGATTCAACAGACAGTAGTTGGTGATTTTCATTTCAAGTCTGACTTGTTCACAAGAAACGCACACGCCGGACGACGGCGCTATGATCAGACAAAAGCATACACTTTCAGAAGCCCATCAGCTTCATTCGTTGAAAAACACACACACCGAAGACAGCACTTCAGAAAACAAACCCTCAACAGCAGTCAGGTTCACTTCAGTTTTCCGAAAAATTCACCCTGACCCTGGCACCTTTCTTACATTTCACTTCCCAGAACAGTACACCTAACAGCAAGGGTCGTTTAATATCATAGACAGGTGTGCGCGATTTGCGCTGGCTGTGTCACATTTCAAGGTCGACTGTGCCAAGAAAGGGAAAGACGGATTTGTTCCCATTCATCATAACAAAAGAACACGTCACGAATTATGCTACTGCGGTTAATGGTCCTTGGGAGTGAAAAGTGCAGCCACAATGTCAGTTGCTGAAGGCTGTATAATGCAGACTTTTTTTTTTTAATTTGGTGTTGGTGTTGTTTGCTCGGCTGGACTCAATGGATTGTGCTAAAGGTGTTGGAACAGCTACCTGAAAAAGGGAAAACAGACAGTTTATTCAAATGTACATGAAGTCACACACACACACACACACACACACACACACACACACACACACACACACACACACACACACACACACACACACACACACACACACACACACACACACTCTCATTCTCATTTCTCTCTCTCTCTCTCTCTCTCACACACACACACACACACACACACACACACACACACACACACACTCTCATTCTCATTTTTTCTTTCTCTCTCTCTCTCTCTCTCTCTCTCTCTCTCTCTCTCTCTCTCTCTCTCATACACACACACACACACACACACACACACACACACACACACACACACACACACACACACACACACATTCGTATTCATTTAATTCCTGAAATTAGATTAACATAGTTCTAAAGTGAGTAAGCTAACATTACAAATATATATAATATCACACAAAATAGTTTCGGGGAACGCACTACGCCGTACCGGGAAAGTCACTCAGGCATAGCACTTACTCCTTGCATCTATCGCAGCGGGGGAAACCCCACATACAGGATATATAGGAAGCGCATTCTTCGTCGAATGAAAGGCCGAATGTTAAATATACCACATAACGAAAGAATATGTGTTAAATGCCAGTCTGGAGAACTCGGAGATGAATTTCATTATATATTTCAGTGTCATTTTTTTGAAAATGTGAGGAAAAGGTTGTTACCATTGTATTTTCGTAGAAATTCAAATGCAGTCAAATTTAAACATTTATTTGAATTAACAAAGAAACGAAAGTTATTGCATTTAATATATTTTATTAAGAGTATTTTGAAAGAGTTCTGATTATTTGATCACGTTTTTTTTCTTATTAAAACAAAAACAAACACAGAAACATATACTTTCCTGTAAATAAAAGCAAAATAAAAAATGTATGATTACAATTATTTTGTTATGAATTAAGCTTGATTTATTTTCGGTTAATTAGAAGTGTTGTGTCCCATTATTACATATATCTTTTTTGTCGTGTTTATTGCAATTTTTATTTATTTTATTCATGTAACCCAAGGGGTTTTTTGAAATAAATATTGACTTGACTTGACTTGACTTGTCACATTCACTTACAATTGACTATTTGAGACCCGGCAATGCGTGTCAGTAGTAGATGTGTTCTAAACTTCAACAGCCTGGCTGCGTTTCTTTGCATAATGAACATTCTTTGCCGAGTGAGTTTCGTAACAGACACCTACGACACTCTCCAGCAAGAAAGCCACAAGGCTGTTGGATTTGTTGTGGGTCGGACGCTGCCTTTAAAGGTACACAACTTCTCAGATGAGGCCAGGCTTTGGCAAGGGATAAGACCACCTCTCCACTTTAAAGGTACACAACTTCTCAGATGAGGCCAGGCTTTGGCACGGGATAAGACCATCTCTCCTCTTGGACACATACTAAATATCAACACCATGACTGCCTGCCGTGTCCTTTTTTTTTTTGGGGGGGGGGGGTGAATTTGTTTATTAAAAAGTCACTGGTTGCATTTACAAAAAAAATAATGAATATAAAAATGTTGACTGTGCACAGAGAGCCCCCAGGCTGTTGTTGGTCGGTACGTGACCAAGTGGAGGGCTGGTCTTATCGTATGGGACCAAGTGGAGGGCTGGTCTTATCGTATGGGACCAAGTAGAGGGCTGGTCTTATCGTATGTGACCAAGTGGAGGGCTGGTCTTATCGTATGTGACCAAGTGGAGGGCTGGTCTTATCGTACGTGACCAAGTGGAGGGCTGGTCTTATCGTACGTGACCAAGTGGAGGGCTGGTCTTATCGTACGTGACCAAGTGGAGGGCTGGTCTTATCGTATGGGACCAAGTGGAGGGCAGGTCTTATCGTACGTGACCAAGTGGAGGGCTGGTCTTATCGTACGTGACCAAGTGGAGGGCTGGTCTTATCGTACGTGACCAAGTGGAGGGCTGGTCTTATCCCATGTAAAAGCATGGCGTGATCTCAGACGGCGAGACGAACTGTCTTCACGAGAAGGAGTGTGCCTTGAAATCCCACGGGCCCAGCACTCCGGCATAATGGGCAGAATATACCTGCGCAGTTTCAGCGGCACAGACGACGCACGGCCTATTATTTATGCCGCGATGGGGATTATGATGAGTACTTGGCCTGTTTTCCTTTCATGCAACGTACGTGTAGCGGGCTGGGATAAGCTGCAGTGCGTCGTCGGTCCTGCTGAAGTTACATAATTATGTGAGCGGAGCCCATAACTTGCACTCATTTCAGCGGGTGAAAAACTGCACAGGGTACAGAAAACTTGCATTGTCCGTCACGCTCATCTGTCTACTAAAGATGTCAGAGTCATGCATTAGGATACACTGATGTCTCCGTTAATTACACAGCTTCACGTTAATTGTGCTATGATTGTCAGAACATGCAGATTACTACAACATGCACATATCGCAACGCGCAAAACACATAGGTGAATATAGGGTACAGTTTCGTCACACTCATTAACTAGTCAAGATTTCACAGCTGCATTATCACCATTATATGCATCCAGTTCTGTATCAACTGTAAAACTCATAGTGAGTGTATTGTTTGTCACGGTCATTTTACTACACACGATTTTAGAGTCACGCGGATACGCTAATGTTTAAGTTGTGCTATGATTGTCAGAACATGCACATAACCAGAACATGCACCTATCGCAACGCGCAAAACACATGAGGGAATATAGGGTACGGTTTCGTCACACTCATTAACTAGTCAAGATTTCACAGAGTCCGTAGGATATGCTAATGTTAAAGTTAAGTTATGATTGTCAGAACATGCATGGACCGAACAAACAAACAAACAGACAGAGTGAAACCTATACAACCGAGTATGTCCCTATAAGATGCCCCCATCGCAACGGGCAAAACCTACACGGGGATATAGTGTGCATTTTCGTCACACTCATAAACTAGTCAAGATTTCACAGTCACACGCGTACGGATACATTACTGTTCTCGTTACACAGGTCAGAGTTGTGTTACGCTTGTTAGAACGACGTGGAGCTTCGCTGCGCAGTATCGCTCGATCATGCCAGGCTTGTGTTTCAATAGACATACAAAGGATGCCAAGCAATAATACTTAAAGGCCCACTCCGCCTCACAAAAACACTTTTACCTTATGTCTCAGATGTGGCCAGGCTTTTACACGGGATAAGACCATCCCTCCACTTGGTCACATACCATCCCTCCACTTGGTCACATACCATCCCTCCACTTGGTCACATACCATCCCTCCACTTGGTCACATACCATCCCTCCACTTGGTCACACACCATCCCTCCACTTGGTCACACACCATCCCTCCACTTGGTCACACACCATCCCTCCACTTGGTCACATACCATCCCTCCACTTGATCACACACCATCCCTCCACTTGGTCACACACCATCCCTCCACTTGGTCACAGACCATCCCTCCACTTGGTCACATACCATCCCTCCACTTGGTCACATACCATCCCTCCACATCCCTCCACTTGGTCACATACCATCCCTCCACTTGGTCACATACCATCCCTCCACTTGGTCACATACCATCCCTCCACTTGATCACACACCATCCCTCCACTTGGTCACACACCATCCCTCCACTTGGTCACAGACCATCCCTCCACTTGGTCACATACCATCCCTCCACTTGATCACACACCATCCCTCCACTTGGTCACACACCATCCCTCCACTTGGTCACAGACCATCCCTCCACTTGGTCACATACCATCCCTCCACTTGGTCACATACCATCCCTCCACTTGGTCACATACCATCCCTCCACTTGGTCACACACCATCCCTCCACTTGGTCACACACCATCCCTCCACTTGGTCACACACCATCCCTCCACTTGGTCACATACCATCCCTCCACTTGGTCACATACCATCCCTCCACTTGGTCACATACCATCCCTCCACTTGGTCACACACCATCCCTCCACTTGGTCACACACCATCCCTCCACTTGGTCACAGACCATCCCTCCACTTGGTCACATACCATCCCTCCACTTGGTCACACACCATCCCTCCACTTGGTCACATACCATCCCTCCACTTGGTCACATACCATCCCTCCACTTGGTCACACACCATCCCTCCACTTGGTCACACACCATCCCTCCACTTGGTCACACACCATCCCTCCACTTGGTCACATACCATCCCTCCACTTGGTCACACACCATCCCTCCACTTGGTCACATACCATCCCTCCACTTGGTCACATACCATCCCTCCACTTGGTCACATACCATCCCTCCACTTGGTCACATACCATCCCTCCACTTGGTCACATACCATCCCTCCACTTGGTCACATACCATCCCTCCACTTGGTCACATACCATCCCTCCACTTGGTCACATACCATCCCTCCACTTGGTCACATACCATCCCTCCACTTGGTCACATACCATCCCTCCACTTGGTCACATACCATCCCTCCACTTGGTCACATACCATCCCTCCACTTGGTCACATACCATCCCTCCACTTGGTCACATACCATCCCTCCACTTGGTCACATACCATCCCTCCACTTGGTCACATACCAACAATCAACACCATGACTGCTTGCTGCGGTATGTGACCAAGTGGAGAGATGGTTTGGTGGAAAGTTGAGTGTTTGAATCCCGGCCGTGCCAGGTGTGGGCCGTGCCAGGTGTGGGCCGTGCCAGGTGTGGGCCGAGGGTGGAGGCGGTTTATTTTTTTGTTTACCCAGGTTAACTTATGTGCAGACCTGCTAGTGCCTTATCCCTCTTCGTGTGTACTCGCAAGCACAAGACCAAGTGCGCACGGAAAAGATCCTGTAATCCATACAAGAGTTCGGTGGATAATAGAAACGCGAAAATAACAAGCATGCATTCCTCGAAATCGGCGTACGGCTGCCTTTACGGGGTTAAAACAGTCATACACGTAAAACCCCTCTGGCACAAAAACAAATAGAAGCATGAGTGTGCGAAGGAGTCTCATCCAATGTACTCCCCCGAAATCGGCGTATGCTGCCTGAATGGCGTGGTAAAAACGGTCACACACGTAAAAACCCACTCGTGCAAAAACATGAGTGAACGTGGGAGTTTCAGCCCATGTACGAAGAAGAAGAAGTCGTTGTTGTTGTGATTATGTTGTTAATGTTAGTGTCTTATTTTAACTGATGTCGTTGAATTCTTTTTTTTTCATAGCTGCGTATATGTTGGGTGTGCTTAGCTACAGTGGATGGAGTGAAAACCGGATATGTTGGGTGTGCTTAGCTACAGTGGATGGAGTGAAAACCGGATATGTTGGGTGTGCTTAGCTACAGTGGATGGAGTGAAAACCGGATATGTTGGGTGTGCTTAGCTACAGTGGATGGAGTGAAAACCGGATATGTTGGGTGTGCTTAGCTGCAGTGGATGGAGTGAAAACCGGATATGTTGGGTGTGCTTAGCTACAGTGGATGGAGTGAAAACCGGATATGTCAAAACGAATTCCCAAACTTGGGCAATAAAATATTCTGTATTCTGTATTCTGGAAGTCGACAACATACATGGCAGCAGTCTGCCAAAAGCAGCTGCTAGCCAGGCTGGTACTCACACGGACAGTACACTGACAACTCCAACAAATGTCTCCATATACCGACATCGGTCACTGACAGAATCGACAGACAAACAAGGAAAACAAAAGCTGAAGGGTTAGGGAGGGTAGAGGTGCGGTTGGGAGGTGAGGGGGGGGTAGGACGGGGGAGTGAGGGGGGAAGGAATAATTTTTATCAATCAACAGAAACATGAAAGCAAAAACTGAGAACACGTATGGAGAAGGGGGATGGGAAACAAAAGAGAGGGGTTGAGAAATAAATGGAAGAGGTCGTTTGGGGTGGGAGAGGGGGGAGGGGGGAGGGGGGAGGGGGGGTTAAGGGTGATGGAAGTTTTTCTTATCAACCAACAAAAACACGAGAGAAAGAACGGATAAAAAGTATTGAGAAGGAGGAATGGGGGGGGGGGGAGAGAGGCGGTGGGAAAATTTTCATTTTTATTCTACACTGTCTGAGAAAAAGTATTGAGAAAGGGGGGGGGGCCAAAAGGGAGGGTGGGGGGTAAATGGTAATTTTCATCGAACACTGTCACAACAGAAGGGGAGAGAAAGCAGTAATGACGAGGAAAAATGATAATATTGTAGATGGAAAAAGCGAAAGAGAAAAACCATGTTAGAGAAAAGAATGGATGTATAAATAATAAGGGTATGTATTTATATGGCGCAAATCCTAATATAGTTCCAAGCGCCTTACAATCAATCTTCATTATAATAATCTTCATTACAGCAACAATATACATTTAAAGAATCTTCAAATAAATAAACCCGCAATCATGAATGGGGAGGAGGGTGGGAAGAGGGAGGGTGGAGTGGTAATTTCCATGTTAACCACTGCCAACACCGAAATCGGAGAGACTGAATTGAAGAAGGTCGAGGAAAGGATGAGGATGGATAACCTTTAATAAACCACTTCCATTAGGAAAACGGGAGTGATATAATGGAGGAAAGAAGCAGGGGGCGGGGGGGGGGGAGGGGGGGGGAGGGGATGTACAATAAATATACCACCGTCATATGTCATAAACAAGACAGAAAAAAAGCTGAAAAATGACCAGGGGGGGAGGGGGGGAGAGGCAGGAGAGACGATGGAGAACAAGAAATTCCTACGAGGTAGGAAAAACACCCCCGTCAAAGGGAAATAACCTTCTCAGTTGGTGGCAGTGACTGAGTGAGAATGGTTATTTCCCTTTGACCATGAAGATGTCCCTGTATAAGTCCTTGTATAATTTTAATCCACCAATAACTCCCTAACCGTGTGTTTGACTGGTCCCAATTTTTGTAAGGACCGTCTCAGGAATGTATAGAACCTGTTCACCAAGTTTGGTGACGATCGGTCCGTTCATTCTTGAGATCTATATGCGAACACAAACACACAAACAAACACACAAACACCCAAACAAACACATCGAGCGAAACCTATACACACCCCTATACCGGGGGTGTAAATATTTACCATACAGATAACTGTTATAACCGAGGAAGAATGGAGCAAAGGGGTGGGGTAGTTATGATTGTTATAAACCAAAGTCATAGCAGAAACAAGGGAGATCAGATCGAGAAAAGAAGAGATGACCAGGAAGATGGAAGGGAGGGGAGGGGGGGGGGGGGGCAGGTAGCAAAGCAAAGGACAGGGGAGGGGAATAATTGTCATCAATAATTGTCCTGACTGTGGTGGAATGTGGACGCGGGTTGTGCGGAATGCGGGCTGTTAGCAAGTAGTGGCATGAGACCACAGAGATATCTCTGTGCATGAGACATGGCGTGTTGGGTCACCATGGCTTGATGGTGGCATCAGTGGAGGGCGTGGCACGTTTGTCTATTTCGGCCATCATAAAGTCCATCAAGGGCATCATGTGGAACTAAGTAGCTGTGTGTAGAGTGTGTGTGGGTGTGTGCGTGTGTGTGTGTGTGTGTGTGTGTGTAGAGTGTGTGTGTAGAGTGTGTGTGTAGAGTGTGTGTGCGGTGTGTGTGTGTGTGTGTATTGTGTGTGTGTAGTGTGTGTGTGGTGTGTAGTGTGTGTGTGTAGTGTGTGTGTAGTGTGTGTGTGTGTGTAGTGTGTGTGTGCGGTGTGTGTGTGTGTGTGTGTGTGTGTGTGTGTGCGTGCGTGCGTTCGTGCGTGTGTGTGTGTATGAGTGTGTGTGTGTGTGTGTTGGTGTGTGTGTGTTTGCTCGCTTTACAGCTAGTAACATCTCAAGCAACTCACGAAATGCACGGGAGTGAAGCTGACGAACGAGTTATATATATATATATATCCCATGACCTCCCTTCTTTGTCTCTGTTACTTCAGTATGGGTATATATGTTGTATTTTTATAGCTCAATAAATACATCATGGACTCCAAAAAATATATGATAGTGCAGATTCCGATTTGGGCAAAGGACTACTTTCCTCCCGACCTTTGACCTCGCGCCGAACAATGTGACACATTTGTATGAAGTTCTAAAATCGTATTGCACGGCTCAGAAAACCATATCAGTTGCACGCAAAAATGAATCTCAGAACTGATCTGATGTATGAGATGCAATAAGCAAAAGTTTCTTTCATTATGAAAGCAATGCAGGTCGAAAAAAACGAACATTCAACTTACAAGATAACCAGATGCTAGCGAACCAAAACAAAAACACGAGTACCCTCCCCTTGCATCGTTAGCAGACGACTTTTGAGAATCTGTCGGTAGTGTGTTTTGGTGTGCGCCTTCAGCTATCAAACATCGGCTGTTTCACGTGTTTTGCGAGCAAGTCTACTCTTTTGCCTGGCTCTGCAGTAAGTCCACATATTTTTCCGTAATCCAGTCATATTCCTTCAAAATGCAATCAATCGGCGGTGACAGACGTGTCGGTCGCGTTTTCCTCACACCGGCCCATACCAGTTTAAGTTCATCCATGCAAACACACTCGCAAAACACGTAGATACATTTCAAATAGGGAGCAAATGGTTAAATCTAAACCTACATATTTGTTCCCTAAAATTTGCTTCTCTGTCAATAAGCCTAATTACACACGTTCGAGAAAAACAACGTGGAATCGATTCTGAATCGAGTAAGCCAAATGGGTCCCAAACCCGTTTCGCCCGTTCTGCCGACCTGAAACGCAAAACAAAAGAATTGTGCGCTTCAACTAAATTAATTTCTATTCGACTTCATTACTTTCTTGCAACTTATGAACCTTTACTTAAAGCTTTTAAATGGTCTGAAAGTAGTGTTACCGCGTACTTATCGATGCACTCATTCGTTTTATTTTTTCAGCGACGGTCACTTAGTTTAAGGTTGCAAAAGGGCTAAGTCTCGCTGGCAACAGTTTTACCCTGCACAGATCGCAACAGTGCCGCTAGTAGTCTACACTTTGTGTTTGATGGTAGAATGGGATATACAGATTACAACACTCGTGGTTTTTTATATGGCTTGTATTTCAGTCAAGACCCAGCGGGAATATCAATCGAGAGCCACTCGCCAGAGGCTCGTGTCTCCCGATGATATTCATCCGCTGGGTCTTGACTGAAATACAAGCCATATAAAAAACCACTCGTGTTGTAACCTATACATATATTTTAAACAGTATTTGTTTTTCGAACTGGGGTTTCGTTTATTTGTTTGCTTGTTTTCATGTTTGTTTCTTTCTTTCTTTCTTCTTTCTTTCTTTCTTTCTTTCTTTCTTTTTTTACCTTTCTTTCTTTCTTTCTTTGTAAATAACAGCTGTTTATTTGGTGAGTTAAACGGTAAAAAAAGACAAGTTTTTCTCTAATAAAATGATCGATGTTTTGAAAACGCCTCTGAAGAGCAAAAACCGAACATAAGTTCATCCACTGACCAAAAGTTACAAACAAGCGCCACGTCACCTTTGCTACACATGATGGACACATAATTTGACCATGAATGACAGGGCTAGGGGCGGTATGACCCGCTGACAGACTGAAATGTCAGTTGCACATATCTATACAATAGAGACTGGACAGTAAAACTGACACCTAATCCACACCAACGTCATGAATGATGCAATAAGTGGGAGGCCGGACAGTATAGAGGCCGGACAGTGTAGAGGCCGGTCAGTATAGAGGCCGGACAGTATAGAGGCCGGTCAGTATAGAGGCCGGACAGTATAGAGGCCGGTCAGTATAGAGGCCGGACAATATAGAGGCCGGACAGTATAGAGGCCGGACAGTATAGAGGCCGGACAGTATAGAGGCCGGACAGTATAGAGGCCGGACAGTATAGAGGCCGGTCAGTATAGAGGCCGGACAGTATAGAGGCCGGACAGTATAGAGGCCGGACAGTATAGAGGCCGGACAGTATAGAGGCCGGACAGTATAGAGGCCGGACAGTATAGAGGCCGGACAGTATAGAGGCCGGACAGTATAGAGGCCGGTCAGTATAGAGGCCGGACAGTATAGAGGCCGGACAGTATAGAGGCCGGACAGTATAGAGGCCGGTCAGTATAGAGGCCGGACAGTATAGAGGCCGGACAGTATAGAGGCCGGACAGTATAGAGGCCGGACAGTATAGAGGCCGGTCAGTATAGAGGCCGGACAGTATAGAGGCCGGGCAGTATAGAGGCCGGACAGTATAGAGGCCGGACAGTATAGACTGACCTGGGGGCCCGGTATGTCAGTTGGTGGAGCAATGGACTTGTGATCGAAAGGTCGCAGATTCGAATTCGGGCCGGGACGGACACGGGTCAACTTTGTGCAGACCCAGAGACGGAACACATGTCCCACCCCCGTGTCACCACAATCATGGCACGCAAAAGACCTCGGTCGTTCTGCCACAAGTGCAGATGGCTAATACTGGTCACCTAGACACGCATACACTTGTGTATCTCATCAAAAGCAGTGAGGGCGTAAAACTCGAATTATCATATAACCCATATCAGGTGTAAAAGACGGTCATACACGTAAATAACCCACTCGTGCAAAAACAACGCGAGTGAACGTGGGAGTTTCAGCCCATGAACGAAGAAGAAAAAGGAGTTAATATGTAGAGGTTACACGCCGAGTCTCGGTGATTATTAAAAATAATGGTCGAAGTTAGCGGATCATGAAAAATGCGAGCTTTAGCGAGCTTTTTCATGACCGCGAACTGAGATCATTATTTTTTATAATCACTGAGACGAGGTGTGTAACCTCTTTATTCCTCCTTTCTTCAGTTATTCAAAGAAAAGAGGAGTTTTTTTGCGAAAGTTTGATCGAATCCTATTCACTCAACCAGTCAACCTGCGCAGGCGATCGATTAATGCGCGGTTGTATAGTTCCGTGCAAATCATTCCATTCTGTTAACACTTCTTGTCAGTTTTCCTATTTTGGACTAAAATCAAGTACACAGATATGCTGTTATTCTGCTGTGGCGGCAAAGGCAGATATTGTGTGTTCTGTATATGTTTTGGTATCGCTTAGGATAATGTTCTTTCGTCAAATGGGACTAGCAGACGAACTTTTGCACCCGTGTTCCAACGTTAAAAACGTATGAAGTTCAGTTTTCTGGGGAAAATAGTGTATGAAACCGCTTTATGTTGTTTAAATTGATGAGATGTGTGCATTTGGTTGCGTGTGATCTGTTTATTAAATGAAATATTGTTGAAAACTGACCGTCGGATTGCAGTCTGTTGTCGAAGAAACTGAGTGAAAAGAAGGGGAACTACTCTTGTCGCTAGACAAAGTATGAGTTACTTGCCTTGCGGGAAATTGCTTGTGATGAACGTTTGAGCACGGCAAATCTAGATTCAGAAAACAACCGAACTCATGGATTTTATATGAAGATTCATGTGTTCAGGCCTGTAGTTGTTAATTTAAATGCGGTATGTTTGTATTGTTTGCTCTAGAGATGTATACTTCGTACGTTAGAGCGTTCGGAACTTTTCAGTCGCAAAAAGTAGTACCGAAACAGAACAACTTCTCAACCCATTGCACTATCGAGGATTCAGGCTCGTTATTTGTTTGGTTGCTGGGTCATTATCGAAAAATAACTACCCCTACAAGTTTACAGAGGTAAAGAAGCAGAGGGGGGAATAATCAATTTTTATTTGATTTAGAAATGATATTATAAATGTTCTCCAAACAAACCACGATGGCAAATACACAAATACAAATCACAATGCTTCAAATTTTAACGTATCGCAACACATCCAAGATACGGGTAGCTTTTTTTAGGAAGAAAACATAATGGCAATTTTTTTTTGTATCTGAGTTTTAGAAAATCGATCAACGAAAACTTTGATTCACAAACACCGGGTTTTTTCCCAAACCTCCGCCTTTCCTTTTGTCAAGAAACTTTAGTCAGACAGCAGAAACACAAAGCTCTGGTTAAAACAACGCGCAGGACAAATAAGTTCTAAAATATTGATGCTCTGAAAGTTCAGCGCGTACAACTTTGACATAACAATTTGCTCAGCATTCAAAAATCGATTGATTGTTTTAATTCGTGAGCTATGTAGAACTAACATTAGAACTTTGTAAGAAATACATGTATTACAAAAAAACGGATGACAAAAGAAGGCGAGATAGAGCGGAGGGGGGTGGGGGGACCGAGCTACATAGAATTGGTGGGTAATCATTGACAGAAATGATACAATACATTTTTTAAAGCTGTCTAAATACAGCTTTAGTCACACACAGAATCGTAAGGGAAACATTATATTACAACGGGTTGAAAAATTAAACATGCCCCAAAATTAGTTCAGTGCAAAAACAAAAGCATTATACAGCATTCACAAAATCAAGACGCGAAAAGAACCAGACATAGTACCCACACACACACACACACACACACACACACACACACGTATACGCACGCACACTTCCTCCATTCTACAACTAACTTGATTTAATTCTTGACTGTAATGCCTTCAAAACCATAATGGGCCAACCCAAAACTGTAATTTAGAAACGCTTATACCGTACCACTCCAAAAATCAAGTACTCTTGTCTTACGCGCTCATACAATGTACAAAACGTACGTCAACTCCGTCGCAGCAGAGTAGGTATCCGCATGATCACACAAAAAAACTTTCCTCTCTTGGTCATCTCACCACAAGAACACCAAACTTGCAAAACGTGGTCGAGATACAACAGAAAAGCATCCTCTTCTAACAGACCAAACTCCGAGACAGTTACCACAAACGTGGTAAAAGGCAATACCTATCTACCGCCCAGATACAAACACAACGGAGAGATCGACAGGAGAAACTTGTCACACGCACACACACACTGACCCAGCGCGCTCATACAGAGAGCACTTGGCTGGCGTGTTCCGGAATTACCACAGAAAGAGAGGAATCAGACCCACCGAAAGACTCGAGAGAGGCAGGGAGATGGAGAGAGAGAGAGAGAGAGAGAGAGAGAGAGAGAGAGAGAGAGAGAGAGAGAGAGAGAGAGAGAGAGAGAGAGATGGAATGGGATGATTGCGCGCGACTGTATGGTAAGGCCAAAAAAAAAATAGGTCTGTTTACGGTAACCCGACCGACCCTATTTTTTTCGCGCGACCCTAGACTTTTTTTTGGCATTTGGGGAAAAAAAATTTAAAAAAAATAAAATAACGTAAAAATATGGTTTTTGGGGAAAAAAAAAGAAAAAAAAATCCCGACCTACCGACCCTATTTTTTGGGCCTATGTTACCGTAAACAGACCTTCTTTTTTTTTGGCCTAAAGAGTCGCGTTTCATGGACACCTTGTGCGCATGCACGCCTGTCAAACAGTGGCCTACTTTCTCCCCTTGCCACGATGATAAGTAAATCTGTCGTTGTCCGCTTATCGATCTTCCTCTATCTTTGTATCTGTTGAACTCCGCTGCAAAAAGTCAATAAGTGAAAAGTCTTACATCGAGAGAGCCGGACAAAAGACTACAGAAAAGGTCGCGCAGTGGAGTTTAGAGGCACAGTAAGCCTCCCGTAAACCATCACAGATACGGTCAGGCTTTTAAACACAGTACAAACACCCTTTCATTTAAACACTCACCGATTGAGAACATCCTAGGTGCCCTCCGTAAAGAGCGAACAATTTTCAAAGAATTTATTTTTGCGTGGTTTATCTTACCACTGAGCCATCGTGAACCCGTGTGATCCAGTTTCCCTTTTTCACAATGTAGTCGTCAGTTAGTCATTTGAATGCGACTCGATGTGAGCTTATTAACAATAGCACGTTTTTATGCACGAAACAAACGGCTGTGGTTCACAAGAACTCTAGCGATGGCTTTTGACTGTTGAGAGGAACGGCGATATGCATAAACCGTCGTCTGCTACGACCCTTGCGTGACCCTGCTTCCGGGCTTTTCTTTTTTCAAACTTTCACAACTTCGAATTGTACTGATCTTGTCTTGATGAAAAAAGAATTCTTTTATGATTAAAGAATGTTTGTGTAACAAGCTGTCAATTTATTATTTAGATTTTAAAAGTTAGGTCAAGCGCAAAAACGCACCACGGTCCAAAAACATTTTGATAATCATCGATTCACGGCTATCGCCAGTTTACATCGATAGAATGAGACCCGAAGGAAAGTAACTCATGTTTGACCTGAGTTCAGGATGGGTCCAAAAAGTGTTCGAGACAATCTGCAAAATTAATTCTTTAAAAATTGCTCGCTCTTTACGTAGGGCACCTAAGATGTTCCCGTTTGGTGAGCGTTCAAATGGAAGGGTGTTTGTACTGTGTGTAAAAAGCCTGACAGTATCTGTGATGGTTTACGGGAGGCTTACTGTCCGGGCGTGATTTCCGGTATTGAATATTCATAACAGCCGTCCAGCACCAAAACGAGGCGCCATTGTTGTAGAGGACCAAGTCCACGAAAATAAATTCTTTGAAAATTTCTCACGCTCGACAGAAAGCAGCCAGGATGTTCCCGTTCGGTGAGCGTTCAAATGGAAGTATGCTTGTACTGTATGTAGACGCTCGGGGAGCTCTGTGATGGTTTACGGGAGGCTAACTGTGCCTTTAAAAGGAAAAGAACTAGCTTGCAAGTATTTTTACCTGGATAAACGAAGGACTTGAACACATGACTGTATACGCTTATGCACCTTAAAAATAGCTATAGCTTCCTTCTTACGTCAACGATCGCGTGCATCGTGACATAAATGTGTCACATCTGTTTACGTGGAAAAAGAGCATCCCCACATTCCATTAGGTGGCTGCATTCCGTGCAGACTAGGATTTTTTTTTTATTTTTTTTTTAATGATTCGGTAGATTGGCAGGTGTCCTTAAAAAATGTATACAGCAAAACGCTTCCACTACGCACAGCAAGCAGCCAGTCTGTATTGCTGGTATGTGTCCTAGGTGTAAGGACTGAAAGACACACAAAATAATGCATTTCAAAACTTCTTCTTCTCCAGCGTTCGACGGTTAATTTCAAAAGTTCGAAAGCCTGAGGCAAGTTAAAAAAAATCGTTGTTATTATTTTTTTTATTTTTTTTTTAGCGATCTTACTGTATCACTCTAAAAAAAAAAATGTAAATGTACATCTTCCGATACCCACCCCCCCCCCCCCCCCCCCCCCCACCCCCACCCCCCCCCCCACCCCCACCACCCCACCCCCCCCCCCCCCCCCCACCCCCACCCCCCCCCCCCCCCCTGCGGGTAAGGGGGAAGAATTTACCCGATGCTCCCCAGCATGTCGTAAGAGGCGACTAACGGATTCTGTTTCTCCTTTTACCCTTGTTAAGTGTTTCTTGTATAGAATATAGTCAATTTTTGCAAAGATTTTAGTCAAGCAGTATGTAAGAAATGTTAAGTCCTTTGTACTGGAAACTTGCATTCTCCCAGTAAGGTAATATATTGTACTACGTTGCAAGCCCCTGGAGCAAATGTTTGATTAGTGCTTTTGTGAACAAGAAACAATTGACAAGTGGCTCTATCCCATCTCCCCCCTTTCCCCGTCGCGATATAACCTTCGTGGTTGAAAACGACGTTAAACACCAAATAAAGAAAGAAAGAAAGATCTTCCGATATGCAATACTTATGGCACCACCCTGTACTTCCACTCGGAAGACACGTCTGTGTCAGCAGAAAGACGGCTTTCTGTGTACTGTACAGTGTGGGAACGTGTTCTGTATTCATTTTTAACCTTTCAAAATGCTGTCTTAACAAATGGCCGTAAATATCTGGAAGACCAGAAGAAATCCCAGCTGTAAAAAAAAATCACGTCAACGCAACTTTGAAAAAACAAAAACTACAATGCAAAGCTTTTAGACAGCAAAGAAAACAGCGAATGCAACATTGCATCGAAAGCGCACTTCACACAGATAGGAAAAAGAAAGGGAAAAAAAATGGGAGAAAAAGTGGGAGAAAAAAATGTCAAATAAAAGCTTCCAGCAAAAAAAAGAGGAACACTCCATTCAATGGAAAAAAAACGGCGAATAAAGGTTATTACATGGAAAATGCAAAAACGAAGAGCAGCAAAATGCAACTTTATTATATTTATTAGCTTTTTTTATTTCGATTATTTTATTTTTCCACCTACTTCCAGACTCTCATAATTCAGGGTTCGTTTCTCACTATCAGATTCTGCTGATTTTGTGCATTAGGTTCTACTACACCAAAAAAGGATAATCCCGACAACCGGATTGTTATCACATATACTTTTGACTGCTGTCCACAGCAAGTAATGATTTTCAGAAATGTTTAGTCTGCCGTTGTTCGAAAAATGTTCCGCATATCATTTACACAGCATGTTTTAAAAAGAACGAAAAATAAGTCGGGTGAAGCGATATCAAAACATTAAAGCAATTTGTCAGCCTGAAACTAAACGGATCTGTCTACCATGAAAACCCAGGATCACTATAAGACACACACACACACACACACACACACACACACACACACACACACACACACACACACACACACACACACACACATACACACACACACATACACACACACACACACACACACACACACACACACACTTACCTCGTCTCGATTCCCAATCTACCGAGAGAGAAAAAATGGTCAAACCTTGGCTAAACTTAAACAGCAAAGCAAGACAGACATGCAGATGGAAAAGGAAGGGGAAGAAACGCCCCAAAGAACAATAGAAACAAACAAAGCAACAGAAAAAGTCAAGATTGCAACACGCAAGAAAGAAACAAAACTTGACTAAATGTAAAAAAGTCGCGTAAGGCGAAAATACAATATTTAGTCAAGTAGCTGTCGAACTCACAGAATGAAACTGAACGCAACGCAACGCAGCAAGACCGTATACTCGTAGCATCGTCACTCCACCGCCCGTGGCAAAGGCAGTGCCCGTGGAATTGACAAGAAGAGCGGGGTATTCGTTGCGCTAAGAAGGATAGCACGCTTTTCTGTACCTCTCTTCGTTTTAACTTTCTGAGCGTGTTTTTAATCCAAACATATCATATCTATATATTTTTGGAATCAGGAACCAACAAGGAATAAGATGAAAGTGTTTTTGAATTGATTTCGAAAAAAAAATTTTGATAATAATTTTTATATATTTAATTTTCAGAGCTTGTTTTTAATCCGAATATAACATATTTATATGTTTTTGGAATCAGCCAATGATGGAGAATAAGATAAACGTAAATTTGAATCGTTTTATAAATTTATATTTTTTTTTACAATTTTCCGATTTTTAATGACCAAAGTCATTAATTAATTTTTAAGCCACCAAGCTGAAATGCAATACCGAACCCCGGGCTTTGTCGAAGATTACTTGACCAAAATTTCAACCAATTTGGTTGAAAAATGAGGGCGTGACAGTGCCGCCTCAACTTTCACGAAAAGCCGGATATGACGTCATCAAAGACATTTATCAAAAAAATGAAAAAAACGTTCGGGGATTTCATACCCAGGAACTCTCATGTCAAATTTCATAAAGATCGGTCCAGTAGTTTAGTCTGAATCGCTCTACACACACACACACACAGACAGACAGACGCACATACACCACGACCCTCGTTTCGATTCCCCCTCGATGTTAAAATATTTAGTCAAAACTTGACTAAATATAAAAAGAAAGAAAGAAATACGGTAACAAAACAGCAACGATCAAGCCGTGAAACCTATACGAACAAGAAATTCCTTCGAGGTAGGAAAAACACCCCCGTTGGTCAAAGGGAAATAACCATTCTCACTGCCACCAACTGAGAAGGTTATTTCCCTTTGACCATTAAATATGTCACTCTATAGGTCCTTGTAGAATCTTAATCCACCAATAACTCCCTAACCGTGTGTTTGACTGGTCCCAATTTTTGTAAGGACCGTCTCAGGAATGTATAGAACCTGTTCACCAAGTTTGGTGACGATCGGTCCGTTCATTCTTGAGATCTATATGCGAACACAAACAAACAAACACATGGACCGAATCCTATACACACCCCTATACTGGGGGTGTAATAACACATCTTCTTCACTGATGTTTTCTTATCACTGATCGTCCGTACAGTATAGGCTTACAAGCGAACTGGATATTCCATAAGACAACCAAAGAACTCATAACACCACAGTTTTTTTATTACCCTGACATCAAAAAAAGATAAAAACAGAATAAAATGCCAAAACAAATAAGACTCATAACGTTCCAAAATAAAAGTAACAAAAAACAAAACCATAACACGCAAAAATAAAAATAAAGGTGAGTTATTAGAACATTAAATCATAGATAAAGAAAACATTCCCATAGTGGGTTGTGAAACATTGTGAAGGTTCCTTTTTGTCTGTGATGAACGTTCCAAGAACTCGCCTCTTTTCTTACCAGAGAATGATATTTTACAAGGAGAAGAATCTGTTAACATTTCTGAGGGATACCTCCCAAATCACGATGAATAAAAAGATTCTTTTTTAAACAGACGTTATTAATCTATTTGTTTTCAGATTTTACGATGAGTAAATTCCAGTAGAAAAGGTACGTGTGTTGGTTTAAACCTGTAAACCCCGTTTCTTCGCGCTGTCGACCATTAACGCATAACATCGCTTTTAACAACTCCAGTAGAGTAAAACAACAGAACTTAATAATTAATCAAATCAAATTCAGCACGTCAGAAAATATTTGGTAATTTTAAAAAAAAAACAATGTCCATGAACTTACAAACACGCTTTGGTGGGGAAAATATCGTATGATGTAAACGCACTCACAATAAGGACGAATATATGGAAAGAATAAAAACCTGGTCACAGAAGGCCGAAAACAAAATTTAATAATCCTCAATATTTGTAAAATGGTTAAAAAAATTCAAATAATTAAACAACAAGAGCGTTTTCATTATCAGAATATTTAATATTTAATTTAATGCCACTAGCAAACCCACACCGTTCGCAGTCCACACTTGAAATCAACATCTGAGAAACGAAGGGCAGTAAGCCCTCTGACTACATACGACATGTGCACTAGAGTAAGTGAGAGTTATACGGAACCAATCTCCTGGCACCTGAGAGAATAACAAGCATTGAAATGAACAAGCGTTTAATAATCAATGGAATAGGGGAAGGGTGCCTAATATGGACCGGCTCCTGATATTGACCAACTCCGTTTCGTACAAACTAACGATGTAGAGCGCTCAAAATAATTTCATTTGTATCGCCCACCTAACGTAACCGTACCGTACTGGGACCTTATTAAAGAAAGAATTCAACTCGCGAACGATACCATGAAAAAGTTCATTGTCCTTGGCGACTTTAACTACGACTTTTTCAACGTGCCGACACCGCACCTAGTAGACATTCTACATTTATTCCAACTGCATCAGATTGTGAACACGCCAACCAGAATAATTACGAACAACAGTAGCACCTGTCTGGACCTGATTTTAACTCAAACACTCCATTTATTAAGAGCGTCGACGTACTGGCACCCATATGCAGTGACCATAGCGTAGGGGAGACCGGGGCTAGTCCGCCCCCGGGGCACATCCGTCTTTGTCTGTTTATTCTTACGTTTGCCACCTTTTAGTCTTTCACACCATGTGAGAATGGTGTCCCTACTTCCCGCCATATCCTGCAAAAGTTCAGAGGTTGCGAGCCCATATATCGTGAGTACAGATCACAAAAAGTGTTTTTCTTCATTTTTGTAACATGAATGCATAGCAGTTGACTTAGGTTTTGATGCATTACCTCTGAGAACAAATACTTAGTCTTGGTGTCGAGTGAAAGTGCGTTAATTAAGGTCGAGTTCTGACGAAAGTTTTGCTTCTTCCTTCCCATGTTGTGCTCGCTATCTGGCACTATAGTTGCCTGCCCGTGCGGGGGCAAGTCCGCCTATTTGTCATGGGGCAAGTTCGCCATGAAGAATGTGCAGGTGTGGGGAACAGTCCAGTTTACATCTGCCATAACTGTGACTCTGATGGTGACTCCATCTATTCTCGATGGTAAAGATTGCAGATTCATGTCTAAAAAAGACTGACGCCGATTTGTGTTACATTCTTTCGACATTCTTTTGTATTTTGTCATTGGCATTTTTGAACCTAAATATTGAAGGGAATTAAAAAAAGCTTTCCCACTGATCGGGTGCTTGTTTGACTGACTGTGTGTGCGTGCGTGCGTGTGTGTATAAAGCTTGCCCACTACTAGTCTTGTACCTACTATGGGATGAGAGCGGCGGACTTGCCCCACCCTGTAGGCGGACTTACCCCGACTTGGGGCAAGTTCGCCTACGTTAGGGTAGGTCTACTTAAAGCAGTATGTACAACAAATGTTCATGCGCAAATAAAAACTGTCTGCACATTGATATCAGCCACACATTTGTCTTGATGTAAAATAAAAAACCAGTCTTCTAGTTCATCAAACTCACCAGTTATGCTACCGAAAGCATAAAAGTAGGCGGACTAGCCCCGGTCTCCCCTACCATGTGTTATTATTCATAATACAGCAAAGACCCAGCAGCCATTTAAAAGACCTATATATAATTATGACAGATTAAACGTACAACATTTTTGTGCAGATTTATCAGATGTAAATTGGAATGAAATTATCGGAAGCAACTCTATCGATGATTGCGCCGATATTTTTTCAGTTACTCTTATGAACATCGCCAAACAGCATATATATATATATATATCCCATGACCTCCCTTCTTTGTCTCTGTTACTTCAGTATGGGTATATATGTTGTATTTTTATAGCTCAATAAATACATCATGGACTCAAAAAAATATATGATAGTGCAGATTCCGATTTGGGCGAAGAACTACTTTGCTCCCGACCTTTGACCTCGCGCCGAACAATGTGACACATTTGTATGAAGTTCCAAAATCGTATTGCACGGCTCAGAAAACCATATCAGTTGCACGCAAAAATGAATCTCAGAACTGATCTGATATATGAGATGCAATAAGCAAACGTTTCTTTCATTATGAAAGCAATGCAGGTGGGAAAAAACGAACATTCAACTTACAAGATAACCAGATGCTAGCGAACCAAAACAAAAACACGAGTACCCTCCCCTTGCTTCGTTAGCAGACGACTTTTGAGAATCTGTCAGACCGTCCTTACCTGGCACGGTTGGGCTTCGCTATCATCAGCTGTTTCACGTGTTTTGCGAGCAAGTCTACTCTTTTGCCTGGCTCTGCAGTAAGTCCACATTGGCGATGAAGGTATCTAAGAACTTAACATGTGAGTATTTTTCCGTAATCCAGTCATATTCTTTCAAAATGCAATCAAGCGGCGGTGACAGACTTGGGTCCTGTTTTCCTCGCACCCATACCAGTTTAGGTTCATGCAAACACACTCGCAAAACAGTTTATCATGTAGATACATTTCAAATAGGGAGCAAATGGTTAAATCTACATATGTGTTCCCTAAAATTGGCTTCTCTGTCAATAAGACTAATTGTATAATAATGCGTTCGAAAAAAACAACGTGGAATCGATTCTGAATCGAGTCGAGTAAGCCAAATGGGGGCCAAACTGGTTTCCCCGTTCCGCCGACCTGAAACGCAAAAGAATTGTGCGCTTCAACTAAATGGATTTCTATACGACTTCATTACTTTCTTGCAACTTATGAACCTTTACTTAAAGCTTTTAAACGGTCTGAAAGTAGTGTTACCGCGTACTTATAGATGCACTCATTCGTTTTATTTTTTCAGCGACGGTCACTTAGTTTAAAGTGTAACTAAACAGACATTTTGAAGTGTCAGCTTTACTGAATTGCTTTATGTTTTGTCCAAGTATAGACCTGTAGAAGCGATACTGGACGATTTTTCCAACGTTTACTGTGTTTTCTGATTTACTACGATTTTTTAAAAGTGCTGAACCCATTTCAGATTTACCTGCTTATCTGTTCTTGATTTGATACTTCCAAAGAACAAGTGGTACTTTGAGTTCCGGTTTTATGTTTTAACCAATCAGAATTTGGTTCCTAAATAAAATCGTCTGCTGCCTGTCCCAGCAGAGTCGGCAACAAGCACTGCTTGCCACATGTGTGATGTTACCAACAGAAATAGCCATAAATTGGGCAATGTAGCAATGTAAATGAATTGGATCTAACTAATGTGCTTGTACTGCATCTCTGGCCTTTGGAATTCACTCCAAATGTACTGGCTCAGCGTGAGAGGCAACATCCTGTCGAAGTCGTAAGCACGAGGCTGACTGGGAGATTATTATTCGAAGAGCATGCTGAAACAGATTGTAAGTACAATATTTTACATGTTCTCGACATTTCTGTTGATCTTTCCTTAACTTTAATTGTTTCCTTGATTTAAAACCCTAGGGCTTGTATTTTCATTTGTGATACTAAGCACGTATCTTTACCACAGTATCTGATCACTTCACACTTGAATTTTGGAATGATGAAGTGGAATTATTTCTGGATCTAATTTATTCCTTCCTCTCGATTCCTTTTTTCGCCACATATGTATTGTCGTGTAAGGGGGTAGATGCGTGTACTGGCTGATTTTTTGATTTTTTTACTTCGGTCAGATACAGATGATTGAAAAAAAACTTGTCAAGGATTTCAGAATTTAATAGATCTGTTCGAAGTTTTTACGGGATGGGTCCTGTTACAATATAGACTGAATGTGCGCAAGATGAACTTTTGATTAAACATACACACACAAATGAATCTCTTGATTTTGTTATACGGCGAATGTCCAGTTCCCACCACCACGTCTGTGGTATGTTTTTATACTGTTTGATTGAATAGACTGACGTGCATTCTCTCGCAAATGTGCGCGCGTGTGTGTTTGTCTGTGCCTCAGACTTATTAATCAAAGATGATGTTGCACATTGCAGATCTATGCGACAGGAGCAAGTGGACAAGACAGCTACATTTGTCTGAGCGAAGATCCAACGGTAAGCTCTTTTAGCCGAAGACGGCGAGCCTGGGTGCATGCATGCAAGCTTCTATCATGTTCGTGTGAGTGCTGCAGGGCTATTAGACGCCTTTTCATTATTCTTGATTTGGAGATCCATGCCGGGTATTAGAAAGTGCAGAATATACACGTTTGAACAAATACGATGTGTGTTTGCTCTGAAAAAAAGAAAAAATGCAACAAACAAACATTGTATATGATTTGTTTAAAGTATCACAAATATTTATTACCTGTATCTGCATGTTTTGATAATGATGAAGGGTAAATTACTTTGACGTGTGCTTTTTTTTTTAACCACACTGATAACGAATGATAGAAACACAGACACACTTAATAACATATCCACAAAAATTGTAACAATAAATGTAAGCTGAACAATGCCTGCAACACATTTCAGGCCTCAGAAGTAAGTAATTATGAGATTCAGACAGAGCGAGAAAGCCCAACACGAAACCAGTTGTGACATTTTTTATTTCATTATGTAATATTAAAAACACGACAACAACGTATTTCCTGTACTTAGTTTCGTGCAATTATGGATTGCAAAGTATGTCTAATTGAGTGGCATAAAGAGGCACAGTTGCATGAAAAACCAACTCGGATCTTGACTAGGATCAGGATTTTACATGGACACAACCTAGAATTTAACATCCTGGGGGGAGGGGGGTACTGCGCCTTTCACATCAAGATGTAAAGATCTATTTTAAATAATACTTATTAGAAGGGAACAAAATCAAACAAACTACAACAATCGTTCTGAGGGGAGAGAATTACCTCTTCCGAAGAAATTACCTCCCTTGCTTTTCTTGTCGTGACTTATGTAGAGTAAAGTGAATAGAAAGTGAATCAGTCAGTAACAAAAAAAACCACAACATTTCTTAAGATCAATGAGGAGTCTTGAAGTATTTGTCAATGTTAATCTTGTATGCATAACAAACAATATATTAGGATTGATAATTAAAGAAAATCGTCTCTTCTACAGGGTTGACCCCCCTAAAAAGGACACCCACAACCATGCAAATTACTTCTGCATCTGTTGAACCAATTATTTTATATATGGTATTCATTAACTTCAGTTTATGTTCTGCCTTTCCAGTAAGTGGCAATTTTGTAAATTGAATGGTCTGACGTTTTGTGCAATTTTAATTTTTTTCTCCAAATTCGGGGGTCGACTAAACAGAACGAGTTTTGACATTGAGCGGTAGCCATTTTTACCTAATTTAAACCCTTCAGGCTTTTACCTTTTTGATTATTTTGAATGTCTGAGTATGTAAAAACATCCCCTTCAACCCCCAGGCTATCGATGACCTGAAGAAAGCATGCAGTTACAGCTAGGTTCAGGGCAATCCTCAGACACGAAAGCGTTGGTGTCATTGGTGATGCAAAAGTTAGATAATTTAACCTAAAAATTTGCCACTTTGTGAACTGCACATGCATAAAATCAAGTTTAAGTATGCTGAATATGAAGTTATCCAGTCAATTGGTGTAGAAGTTATAGCATTTCTGTCAGTTAACAGTATTTAAAATCTCTAAAGTAAAATCTGACATATTCGAAAGTTTTGCATAAACACCCAGACAATTTTTACGATATTCTCCTAAGCTTCTCCACTTCTCAGCCCTGTCTTGGAAATGAATTCGAATAAGGCAGTCAAAATAACTTAGTTTGGAGCACCCATCAATCAGAATAAGCATTAACTTTTGACACAGGAAATATCTTCTACCGAAAGCTCTCCTGGTTTTATTCTACATTTTTCCTGCATAATGGTAACAAATTTAATGATAAATCTAAACAACGAAGTGACTGTGGTAAGATGAACAAAGTTAAAAAACAAAGGATTACTGTAAATGGTTTACGAATCGAAATCTAAACAAGTTTTAATGATAAGTAAAATGATAAAAAAAACAAAAAAACAAGAAGGGCAAAGCCCATACGACTCACATGCTTGACCTAAACCTAGCAATGACATCATACACTAAGAACTGCTTTACACATTTTTCCTACCAAAATACATGTGACCTTGACCCAAGGTCAAGGTCATCCAAGGTCATGCAACACAAAGCTGTTAATTCAAGACATAGGAAGTACAATGGTGCTTATTGGCTCTTTCTACCATGAGATATGGTCACTTTTAGTGGTTCACTACCTTATTTTGGTCACATTTCATAAGGGTCAAAGAGACCTTGACCTTGATCATATGTGACCAAATGTGTCTCATGATGAAAGCATAACATGTGCCCCACATAATTTTTAAGTTTGAAACAGTTGTCTTCCATAGTTCAGGGTCAAGGTCACTTCAAAATATGTATACAATCCAACTTTGAAGAGCCCCTGTGACCTTGACCTTGAAGCAAGGTAAACCAAACTGGTATCAAAAGATGGGGCTTACTTTGCCCTATATATCATATATAGGTGAGGTATTCAATCTCAAAAACTTCAGAGAAAATGTGAAAAATGTGAAAAATAGCTGTTTTTTAGACAACATTTATGGCCCCTGCGACCTTGACCTTGAAGCAAGGTCAAGATGCTATGTATGTTTTTTGGGGCCTTGTCATCATACACCATCTTGCCAAATTTGGTACTAATAGACTGAATAGTGTCCAAGAAATATCCAACGTTAAAGTTTTCCGGACGGCCGGACGGACGGACGTCCGGACGGACGTCCGGACGGACGGACGGACGGACGGACGGACGGACGACTCGGGTGAGTACATAGACTCACTTTTGCTTCGCATGTGAGTCAATAAAAAGCTAACGTCCTCGCATTTGTCCAGAATTATTCCATGTTTAACATGGGAACAGAGGTATAATTGGTCTAAAGAATTTATCTGTATGCAATGCCCGCTATAGGTGAAAGACTTTTGTGGAAGCCATGGAAGAATGCATCGCTGTTGTGCTGGTTCAGCTTGAGGTCCTGTCCTAGCGAATATCCTGCACACACAAAAACACGACTTTTTAAGCCACTTATGTTGCATTCCGTGACATAGCTTTGTTAAAACCGTGTGCCTGATAATAATGACAGATTTTGTTGATATACATTTTTTTTTAAGACACCCCATATAATATTGTTTGACAATCTCTTTCAACATAGTTTACGAATCACCAATGTGTATACAAACGCAAATAACCCACAGGTCAATAAATTACTTTCCAGAGAGAGAGAGAGAGAGAGAGAGAGAGAGAGAGAGAGAGAGAGAGAGAGAGAGAGAGAGAGAGAGAGAGAGAGAGAGAGAGAGAGAGAGAGAGAGAGATCAAAACTAGAAAATGTGTGCTATATAAAACAAGGATAATCACTGTCAAATCTTTGCTTGTACCTGCATGGTGTTTACTGCGCTATATACACAACCTGTTTTATTTCATTTATTTATTTAATTATTTTTTTTTTGGGGGGGGGGGGGGGATGTTTTGTGATGAGGGTTTTTTCAAAGCCTTTACTGCTTTAGTCATTGAATCCACCCGACTTCGATTTATTGTTCAGTGATGGGTAATTGTGTGACCAACTATGTAAGTTAGTGATTGTTCTGGCTTCATACAATGACATTGCATTAATTTTATAAGTGTATGTGTGTGTGTTTCAGGCAAAAGCTGATATTACAGTCCTAGTTGTATGCAGTACCTCTGCTTCTTCGTTCAGGAATCAAAGTATACAATCTAAACCGATTATTTTGTTCAATAATGTTCAGCTTACCATCCCGAAGAAGGCAGTAACGTGCCGAGATATTGATTATAGATATTAACGTACCTAACCTGGTTACTGGTGTGTTTTCTTTTTATTTCAATAATGTAAATGTGTGACACCTTGCAGGGTACTTGATGTTCAGAGCAATTTTTCTGGCAAAAGACCTTTTATGGATCAAAGAAAACTTTTGTCGTGGTGCACAAGTCAATCAATTTGGTTGATAAATAATTTGTGCTGCATTTCCCCTGGTTCCAAAACGTAGTATGTATTACCACATGTCCTTACCTGTCATTGGCATCACATGATTCTCTGCAAGCAGTCTTTTGTGGAAATACCAGGCATGAAAACTGAAAAAAAAAAAAATACTGAAAACAAAATTCGAAGGCGCATAGCGCCAAGTTTCGCCG
This sequence comes from Littorina saxatilis, assembly GCF_037325665.1. Taxonomy (NCBI): domain Eukaryota; kingdom Metazoa; phylum Mollusca; class Gastropoda; order Littorinimorpha; family Littorinidae; genus Littorina; species Littorina saxatilis. The sequence continues at coordinate 58,252,798 of NC_090249.1, read as the reverse complement.
GCGCGTAGCGCCAAGTTTCGCAGGCGCGAAGCGCCAAGACTTCTAGGGGGGTCCGGGGGCATGCCCCCCCCGGAATTTTTTTTTTCAAGGGTGCAATTTGGTGCAATCTGGGGCTATCTGAGCCTTAAAATTGGATTCAAACATGGCCCCAAAACTATTTTACTATAACTATGACTAGGGAAAAAAAAAAATAAATAAAAAATTTAAAAAAAATTAAAAAATTAAAAAAATTAAAAAAAATTAAAAAATTTTTTTTTAAAAAAGGAAAAATACGGGGAAAAAAAACCCGGTTTATTCTTTTCAGAAATACGGAAAATACGGAGAATTTTCATGCCTGAATACGTCATTTAACACTTGCACTTATAGTAGGGCTGATGGGGTCTATGTCGACCAAAAGAGTGGTATTCTCTGTAGGTCGAGTTCCTGTAGGTGGATTCCCTGTATACCTAAGACTTTAAAATTGGCAATCTAGTATACAGGGAATCCCACAGGGTGCAGTTTTTCAATAAAACTTGCAAACCATACTCGAATTTCTAAGAAATATCCAAAAAAAATCGAAAAACATCAAATTCTAACGATGTCGCTAAGCATCACGTGACTTTCATTGATATTAGCAAAACGCTACAGGAACTACACCCTGTGGTATTCCCTGTATACAAGATTGCCAATTTTAAAGTCTTAGGTATACAGAGAATCCACCTACAGGAACTCGACCTACAGTGAATCCCATTCTTTTGGTCGACATAGACCCCATCAGCTATAGTAGGTGGCTGTGGAACGGTAGACATGCAACGACAACGAACAACAAAAGACAAAGTGTGGAGAACACTCATTTTTCTTAACATACGCTAAGTTTCTTTGAGAATGCTCCAAGTGAAAATCAGGGGTTAGGCCTGATATCACAATTAAACAGCTTCTTCTCAGAATCAGGAGGGAAAAAAACGAGATGTCGTGACAAGAACAGACAGCAGCAGCAGCAACAACAACATTGCTAAATCGTCGCTTTAACAAAATTTCATGTTTAGTATCGCAGACAAAGCACGGCTACTGATCCGACCAAAGCCACACTTCATGCACGATGGGCACATTGTTATGGCCAGCTTGTTAACGTGAGCATTGTGTATGTTTTACATAGAATTGAATGTGTTTGTCGTTGTGTCTGTCATCTATCCTAGTCGTTTGATTTAGAATAAAGCAAACTTATTACAATGACGATTTTCTTCGGTTTTTGATGAAGGATTGGCATCTTTTCCTATTTTCCAACTCTGCCACCATACACTGGCCGTTCAGGTCTGCATGTCGACCACATGGTGTGTGATCAGATTTTTCGGACATGTTCACAATGCTTACATGACCACCAAATGGAAAATCAGTTTGTATTTGTTATGTTTTTGTGTAAGCACAATCTTCATACAAGTAAACAGAAACAGTTTTGTTGCAAACAGAGCCTTCATAAGAAAAAATGCTTCCAAGTCAAAATACATACCCCCTTGTTCGTATTGCGTAAAATATACCCATAAATTCTGGACATCATATTTTTATTTTTTTTCACAACAATGAAACCAAACTTTGGCATTTGTTTTAGCAATATATTCACAATAAAACCTATGAGTTTGAAGGCTGCATCTTGTTTTGTTTATTTTTGAGAATTTTTTTGCAAACCCATGCAAATGGCCAGTTTCTGGGGAGAGACTGGGGAGGTAATGGCCAGTATAGAAAGAGTTAATAAGTAAACTAATGTCAGAAGTAGGTATTTACCTTGTTTGCCTTCGCGTTTTTGATAGCCCGCTGCAGCATTTGTATCACTTCCCTTGACATTCAAAACGCCAATGTATTTCTGAAAGGAAAATAAAGATATTGACCGAAACATCACACAAGTGGTATATCATGCTAGGTTTTGTTTACAGTGCCTGTTCTACGACCACATCTGATTGTAATTTAAATAAAGAAAAACTGTATCCATTTATTACTTCTCTATTTGTGTGTGTTTGTGTGTGTGCAGGGGCGGATCACATCATTTTTAAGGGGGAGATTCCAAATTTCTTTTAGGGACAATTTGACGACGCGAAGCGTTTAGTTGAAGACGCGAAGCGTTCAACCTCCTTGGGGGGGGGGGGGGGGGGGGGGGGGTCCGACAAATGTTGATAAAAACAAGGAAAAAGGATCAATCCTAGCCAAGAAACATCCCCTAATACACCTTCCAAAAAAGTAAATATATTAAGAAGAAAAATTTGAATCACAACAAGGACAACTGATAGATCTGGCGCAACCTGAGCAAACTAATTAGCCAACTTCTTTCCAAAATCGTCACTTAGAATACAAAGGCCGGATCCGCCCAGTGTGTGTGTGTGTGTGTGTGTGACCGATGACCTTCTCTAAATTCTTATCGTTGCGTTTGCATGGTAATAAAGTTTTAATACTGGATATGCCCATGAAAAAATATCATTTCTTGTTCATGTCATTGTGTGTGTGTGGCCATGACCGTGACTTCTGCTTGCCTCGACGTCTTCAGAAAAGACACAAAATGCCAGCAGGCGTATGTTCTTGGAGCACTCAGTATGCCGTCATCTGCAAACAAATAAATACAAATTATTCAATTGTGTAAATAAAGAACAATCATTTTAATATTACAACAAAAAAATTCATATAACTGTAGTCTTCACCAGAGACATCCACTACACTATCTTTAAATAAAACTGCCGTAAAAAATTGAAATACTATAAAACTTACCCCCACTCAGATCTATTTGGGATTATTCAAGTTTCAACCATGAAACGATGCCGGTTTGGACAGATCTGCTAGTTTGCCGCTGAAACTGAAATCAAAGGCGATCTTCAGAACTATTTCTAATCTTGTATTTGTGATTAATATAAAATACTGATCTTCCCAATAGAAGCTGATGTGTATACACATGACGAGGACAAGGTATTTTGTTACAGGGCATTTACGCAGACGTCGCAGTTCAAAATATCGTTTTAGATCTGATTTTGTACAGCAGCCTGTGTGATTCAGAATCGTCTGCCCTTTTTCGGTTTAACATTTTATGGACGATTCCTATGAGACTGCTCAATCATAACTGATGACAAATTCAGAAACAGATGATGGTTTCAAGTAGGCTACAGTAATGATTCGTTAAAAATGTCAAGCCACTCGTCGATCATTCACACTCAAAGAACCCAAGCCAAATCTGCTCTGGTTCCGAGCAGCTTTTTCCAACTGAGACCCTAATTGTTACGCATCTGCCGCGAAAAGATAGACCACAAACAAGCGGCACTGTACCATGCTTTCGTTTATGTTGCTAAACAGATTAAATGTGCATTGTAAATGTGCTTACAGCAAAGAAATGCATCCTTACTTACCACAAAAATACTGGTACCACATTCATCGCACTTGTGTCTTCTTACCAAAACCAATCGATATGTTTGTTTACGATGTATTGGTAATTACTAACCGTTAACTATTTTTCAAAAATCTGAAATGACTTTTAAGAATCAAAGAAAGATTCGCTAAAACGGTTGACTTCAGAAAATAAGCAATATTTTTCTGAACCATGAAATAAAAATCGAAAACTCCGTTTGATCTTTTATTTTGGTAGATTGATGACAACAGCCGGAACTGAAAGTACCAGAACCAAAAATTAAGGGCATTAATCAGGTAAACTAAGAAGATTGTCGTTCCTGGCGCGCACTTCACATGTCCGTCAAACAGTGTCCGAGTGAGAGAAAAAAAAAAATTTTTCGCAGTTCGACAGTATATGAGGCCCTTCTTCATATCAAAGTGTAAAGGTTGCTGAACGACGTTTTTCCTTTTTGCTTGTTTAGTTACACTTTAAGGTTGCAAAAAGACCAAGTCTCGCTGAAAACACTGTTTCACACTCCACAGATCGCAACAGTGCCGCTAGTAGTCTACACTTTGTGTTTGATGGTAGAATGGGATATACAGATTACAACACTCGTGGTTTTTTATATGGCTTGTATTTCAGTCAAGACCCAGCGGGAATATCAATCGAGAGCCACTCGCCAAAGGCTCGTGTCTCCCGATGATATTCATCCGCTGGGTCTTGACTGAAATACAAGCCATATAAAAAACCACTCGTGTTGTAACCTATACATATATGCCTGTCCGAACGATAACAGTTAGCCCTAAAGACGCGCCGTGGATAAACGCTGACACATTGTCACTCATAAATACACGAAAGCGGATTCATGCCAAAGCAAAGAGAACAAACTTACCAGAAGATTGGCAATTATTTCGCGAGGTACGAAATTACGTAACCGACAAGAAAAGAGAACGGATAACAGACTATTACAATGAAATGGACTCGAAAATATGTAACTCAGACAATATAAATAAAAAAGATTGGTGGAAAATTGTGAAAAGGTTTATGGACAAGAAAGGAATTGGTTCTGATGAAATACCACCTATTGAGCATAACGGTAACATTTATTATGACAACGAAGGAAAGGCAAACGTTTTTAGCGACTGTTTGTACAGCAAGCCACTCTGGATAATGTAAATGATGACCTGCCGATTGTTCCTTTCCTTGATTGTGAATTGAGCGAGCTAAATCTGTCCGTCGAAGAGGTGATTAACATTATAAAAAGTCTTCATATTAGTAAAGCATGCGGCCCAGATCACGTATATAATAGGCTACTTAAAGCAGCAGTCAGTATTATTTCACAACCGCTTACAGCGCTGTTTAATCGTTGCCTGAACGAAGGACAACACCCTATGTTATGGAAATATGCACATGTTACTCCGATATTTAAAAAAGGATCCAAAATGAGTTGTTTGAATTATAGACCTATATCATTGTTAAGCTGTGTGGGGAAAGTGTTTGAAAAGTGTGTCCACAACCATATCTTTAATTTTGTGAAGTTGAATAACATAATAACGCCTGTGCAATATGGTTTTATACCAGGTGACTCGACTGTAAACCAGTTACTCTGCACCTACAATGATCTATGTACAGCTGCTGATAAAGGACTCCCAACACAAGCCATTTTTTTGGATATGTCAAAAGCCTTTGACCGTGTGTGGCACAAAGGCCTATTGTACAAATTAGAGGCCATTGGCAAAAGAGGACGCTTAATACGTTGGATTAGGCCACAAAAAAAAATTGTCTGTTTAGGGTAACATGACCAAAAAAAGTAGGGTCGGTAGGTAGGTAGGGGTTTTTTTTTTTTTTTTTTTTTTTCTGTGTAAACGCTATGTTGGCTGAACATTCACTTCTTATATTTGATGAATACATGTTTCAAAACTAACGTATAAATAAAACAGAGAGAAAGGGAGAGAAAGAAACGCCAAATGTCTCTTTTTAGCATTTTTACCTCTTTTTTTTTTTTTTTTTTTTTTAAATCAAAAAAAAGTTTTTGGGTCGGCGCCAAATCGATAGGGTCGGTCGGGTTACCCTAAACAGACAATTTTTTTTTTTGGCCTTAGAAGTTATTTAAATGATTGATTACAGAGCGTTGTTGTAAAAGGACACATGTCGGCCCCACAGACTGTACCAGCTGGAGTTCCCCAGGGATCTGTGCTGGGGCCACTACTGTTTTTGATATATATAAACGATATTGTCTTAAATGTTCAATCCACTGTTAAAGTGTTCGCAGATGACTTTCTTTCTTTCTTTATTTGGTGTTTAACGTCGTTTTCAACCACGATGGTTATATCGCGACGGGGAAAGGGGGGGGGGGGGGGAATGGGATAGAGCCACTTGTTAATTGTTTCTTGTTCACAAAAGCACTAATCAAAAAATTGCTCCAGGGGCTTGCAACGTAGTACAATATATTACCTTACTGGGAGAATGCAAGTTTCCAGTACAAAGGACTTAACATTTCTTACATACTGCTTGACTTGTTTGTTTGTTTATTTGTTGCTTAACGTCCAGCCGACTACGCAGAGCCATATCAGGACGAGGAAGGGGGGGATGAAGGGGGCCACTTGTCAAGCGATTCCTGTTTACAAATGCACTAACCCATTACTTGTGTCCCAGCAGGCTTTAGTAAAACTAAATTAATACCTACTGGAAGATTACCAGTTTCCAGTATGTTAAAATAGGCTTAACCTATCTACTGCTGGACTTACATCAGAACACTAACAGATTAAACTATACATGAATCGCGAGACAAGCGGCAAGAGAAGAGATTTTTGGAAAAAATACAGGTGAATGAGCAAGAAGGCAGAAAAAAGAAAAGAATTCATGAAGAAAAAGAGAGCATGACAGGAAAGAGGAACCAAAAATCTACTTAACAGCAAACTAGAAAGCTCCTGCGGTTCCAAAAACAGGAGGGGCCTTTAATTTCATAACCGCAGTGCCCCACTGCGGGAATACTGCTTGACTAAAATCTTTACAAACATTGACTATATTCTATACAAGAAACACTTAACAAGGGTAAAAGGACAATCCGTTAGTCGCCTCTTACGACATGCTGGGGAGCATCGGGTAAATTCTTCCCCCTAACCCGCGGGGGGTTCGCAGATGACACAAGCATGTCAATGAACGATTCCCAATTGCGTAAAGACATTTTGAACTCGGATTTACAGGAATTAAGTAGATGGGCCAACGACTGGAAGGTAAAATTTAATAATGAAAAAACTGAGCTGCTAAACTTTAAACGACGTGATTGCGACTTTGATTGTTTGACATTTAATGACATTGATGTTCAGGACACTGCCAACCACAAACACTTGGGCGTTTTATTACAAAATGATTGTAAGTGGAATGTTCATATTAACAGTATTGCAAGTAAAGTAATGTTATTGACTAATTGTTTGAAATTTTATAAGCACAGGTTTAGTAGAAAATCTTTAGAAACTATGTATAAATCCTACGTATTACCACACTTTGACTACGCCGATGTCGTCTGGGACAGTTGTACAGAAGTTTTATCTAACATTTTGGAACAGCTCCACCTCGAGGCCTTAAGGGTAATTGTCGGAGCAGTTAAAGGAACAAGCCACCAAAAATTAAAAAATTATATGACGAATCAGGCTTCAGTAGTTTAAAACTAAGACGGGAAAATCATAAATTAATTTTGTATCATAAAATGGTACATGGGAAATGTTCTCAGAACGTCGCTGATTTATTGCCTCCTCTTGTCTCGACTGTGAACCCCTATCATAGACGAAACCCACTTGAACGGGTCGTACCACCACACAGAACTGAATTGTATAATAAGGCATTTGTTCCCAGCACTACCCGAACATGGAATTCTCTACCAGATAATATCAAATTAACAAAATCAATTAGCCAGTTTTTATGTCGTTCAGATAGTAAAGTTCCTCCTCAATATTATTATGGCAAGAGAAAAGACGGAATTCTACACTGCAGACTAAGATTAGAAATGAGCGATTTAAATGATGATATGGTGAAACGCCACTTAAGTGATAACCCGACTTGTCAGTGCGGATATCGAAATGAAAATGTTGAACATTATTTATTATTTTGTTGTAATTACGATGATGTCCGAAGACTAACTATACACACATTACCGAATGATCATCAAAATGTACAATGTTTATTGTTTGGTCTGCCAAACCTACGTTTTACCGAAAACATTGAAATATTCGAAAAGGTACATAGCTTTATAAGGTTAAGTGATAGATTTTGATTACCCTGTGGTCACCATGTCAATGATCCAGTATTTGATTATTGGCAGGTCATGCTGTTTTACGTTTTTACTGAAGGTCAAGGTTTGAGTGAATCTTTTTATTAAAGGTTTTTCTGTGTATTCACATTACTAACCTCAGCTTAATTAGTTTGTACGACAATGTAAATGAAATTTGTGCTGCTGCAGAAGCATTGATCTAGCAAGTCTGTGAAAGTCTCTCATCGTCTCTCTGACACCCCCCCCCCCCCCCCCACCCACCCTCCTCCCCGATATTGCAGTCCTTCCCGTCCTCTGTCACATCCTCTAATTCTTTTGCTGCATTTTTTCCTCTTTTGTGTGTGTGTGTGTGTGTGTGTGTGTGTGTGTGTGTGTGTGTGTGTGTGTGTGTGTGTGTGTGTGTGTGTGTGTGTGTGTGTGTGTGTGTGTGTGTGTGTAAAAAATGTATCTTGTCTGTCTTGCGTTCTCATAAGGGTATAAGTGATTCTATGACCTTGACATAACGTGAAATAACAATTCCTATCTAGATGTACATATTCATAACCACACTTAATATAAGCTTAGCTTGTTGTGTGGCCACACATGTTTATATTGTATATATATACATGCCACCCTGTATTTCATTAATAAAATCTTGTTTAAACCAAATAATTTTATTCGCCACATAAACCCTCTCTGGTTAACTTGCACGTGTCAAACAGTTACGGCAGCGTTCACTCTAAAGTTGACGCTTATAATAACGGCCTAGTTTCTGTCCATTAAAATTTGACAAAGCTGTAAACTCACAAAAGTTGCTATATATGTCAGCAAAGACTGTCATTATTACATTTCAGCAGTGTTGGCCCCGTCAGTCTTTCTAGCGCAAACAAACAAAAATAGCAAAATCTCAAAGTGTGTGTGTATCCCCTAATAGAAATAATAAAAGATGCAAATGTAACACCAACACATTTTCTCATTATCATTACTCAGAACAAGGAAACCGCCACAGACCTACCCGAATAGCGCATCTAATCCACACACTTCATGAGCTTTATTAGCTTGCCGTCTGGATTTAAAATGCTTTAGGCAGGCAGTTATTAGTAACAGTAGTATACGTCAAATACACGAGACAAGCATACGTCACTCAAAAAGTCTTGGTCTGCCCCATGCATAAAATGTGTTCCATGATCACATAGAACGCGTTAAAAAAAATGGAAGGACAAAATCAGTGGAATATCGAAACCCGAAAGAGGGTTGATGAAAAAAGCTGTGAAGAATGTATCTAACAGAAAAAGAGGGAGAAAGATGGAGAGAGAAAGGGTGTGAGGGAGAAAGGAGAGTGTGTGTGTGTGTGTGTATGTGTGTGTGTGTGTGTGTGTGTGTGTGTGCGTGTGTGCGTGCGTGCGTGTGTGTGTGTGTGTGTGTGTGCGTGCGTGCGTGCGTGCGTGCGTGTGTGTACATGTGGAGGATAACCCCCCCTATGAGACAGATTATCGCCACGTGCAGACAGAGAGAGCCCCGTACATGGCAGATGCGTGTCATCGACACTAATCACATCACCCAGAACCATCTGTTGATGCATTCTCGCTACAGCTTGCCTTCTTCGCGCTCACATTTGAATGTGTAAAAGTGTGAAGCTCTCTGGCGTACAAGCACATATCTCCGCACACGCTGTATTCACAGCCCACACTGCAATTTGTTGTTGGTTTAAACATAAGTTTATTTTAACAAGGGTTACAATCATGACATGTATACAAAGTTCACAGAAACAGCAACAAGCTAGAAGCTTATAGTGGTGTTCCTGCATGACAGTACAACATAAGGCGGTAACGGGTGAAAAATTTGTCTCAATAAACCAAATCTATTAATAACGTAATGAACGCAATTTTTTTTTCAGTTTATGTTGTTGTTTGTTGCCGTATGGAAAGAATTCCAAGCAACACAGAACACGTCAAAAGTGCAGTAATCTCTCTTCTATACAGTTCACATAAATTAAAACAATCATTTACAAAACAAACGTACCAGTACAATACAGTAACCCACACAAGGTTTGACGAAGAAATTATAGCAGCGTACAGCTGCTGCTCGACACCTTCCTCTTGATGGCTTGCTCAATCAAGCGTAACGAACAAATATTCAGGGGACCGTGTATTGACTCTTCCTTTTTTTCTGCTAACATTTCCATAACGGCAACAGAAGACACATCATCATTTATTTATCAACAATAATGAATGATACAGGCGATGCATAAATTGATGTCTGTCTGAGCAAATGCACGCAACCTGTTGCTCTCGCGGCAGTTGTCGGAATGAATTGCGTTATATAAATATATATTCAAGAAAATAGCACGTGCACATTTTGCACAAGTGCAAGGCTCGTTAAGCATCATTTAGCATTATGTTTGTACAGGTTGAATGATTCCATTGGTGTTCTATTTGCTGTCAATGACTCAATGTCAATGTCAGTGGTAGCTGGGTCATCAGGGGTTTGACAACTGTAGCTTTAAAGGCATATGTACGCGCTCCCGTGTTTACAAAGTGTAGTTTGCCCATAATCGATGTCAAACGCACCATAAGACCATATAATGACGATGTCACCATGCGCGGACCATAATACATGCATTACAGCTTGTTCTAGCCTCTGAAAAAGTGAGGATGTCAACAAAGCCGCGGTGTTAGCTCCCTTGCATCAACGTTACATGTGTTGCCAAATCTATAAATAGGACGATCCAGATCAAAATGAAAATTAACATATCTCAACATTGAAGGGGTCCTAGACCACAATATTTTGCAGGGAACTTAATTTAGCATGTCTCCAGCTGTTGGTAACGCAATTAGCGTGTATAGTCATCGAGTACATATGGCTTTAAAGGCTGAATCAATCGGGGTTATAACCTCTGATGTATTTGGGTTCTTCCAATCATTGAACATACTAAAAGGTATTTTGAGGACCCGAAATTTTTAACCTTTTACATTTGGTCATTTTACACGCACGCACCCAAGCACTCACACAAACACACACACACACACACACACACAGAGGCAACACATGTGCACACAATATCGTCAGTGACATCCCCACAACAACATGACTCACATTCGAGAGCGATACCGGTCTCAGGGTGCAAAAGTGAGAGACAGACAGACAGAGACAGACAGACAACCAGACAGACAGACAGACAGACAGACAGAGGCAGACAGATAGACAGAGACAGACAGACAGAAATAGACCTACAAAGACAGACAACGAGTGACAGACAGAGACAGCGATAAAGCGCTTTATCATCACAGCGGTATGATGACCAAGTTAGCATAGAAGAGAGACAGAAAGAGCCAACTAAGAGAGAAAGGCACATAAAACCCTTCCCTTTCAATACTCACATACTGACAAGGTAATTCCACGTACATTATACGTAAACTCGCAACAAAACACTGACGTCCCAAGCAGATCGAGACCTTGACACACGCAAACCACAAAACTACCGGAATGTAATTGACACGGCGGTGCGCGTGGAGCGCGTGCTGTGAAGAAAACCTTGTCTCTTTCCCTCCACGTGTTCCGCGTGCCTCGTCAGTTTCACTGACAACAAACTCACAGGCTGCGAGGGAGGCAACAAACGGCGCACTGTCTGAGGCTCCACCTTTCGCCTTTTTCTTTTAATTAACTTGGCAGTGCCGGACAAAGGTGTGCAGTCTTCGAGAGAATGTTATAATTTTTTTGTTGTCTGTGATAAAGACTTGACCGATAAAGACTGAGGCGAACGGAGAATTCCACCATTTTTGGGGCAGAATTTACGGAATTGCTGGCACTGAGAAGCTTAGCGAATGGGTCTGCGATTCTACGGTAGACTTCATAGCTATTTAGCCTTGTAAATAAAGCGTTACAACATTGAAGATGATCACAGCTCGCTGACTTATCGAAGGAGGGTAAGATTATATCACTGGCCCTCGTAAACGATTTTAACTTCGTAACAAAAAGAGGATTTAACATCAGAGTCATGAACTTGCTGCGAACAATAGAGTAAGAATCAGTCTTCATCGATCTATGAACCCTGAGCCTGACAAGCCTTACATATTACCTTTTTGGCCTTCCATACACATCTTCGCGAAGCCTTTTCACCGAAACGTCAGTGCCAAAGCTTCGTGCAGCGATCTGCGTGAAGCAGATTTCGCGAAGTAGACTTTGCCAAATTACTATTAAGATTATCACAGGTGAACGCTGACATCACTTCACGCGTCCATGAAGCAGAAACTAAGAAACTAAGGCCTACACACTCCGCAAGCATAACTTGACACGTTTTTCAACCAGCATTCCTACAGAATAGAGAATACAGAATATGTTATTGCCCAAGTTTGGGAATTCGTTTTGACAGTTGCGGTTTTTTACTCCATTCACTCCAGCCAAGCACACCCAACATACGCAGCTATAAAACAAACGCAAACAAAAAAATAAAAAAAATAAAAATCCTGACTTGACTGAATCCGGCAGCGTATAGCTGTCACAGATAATTATATAATGTAAGCTTTCCGCGGGCCGCACGGCCGGATCTAGGTGGGGGAAGGGGTCTGGGTTCAGGAAACCCCCCATTACCCGGCAGATGTACCTTTTTTTTCTTCAAGGAGAGACCCAAAATACACTATTCAAATATTACATTTCAACAGCAGCTCGGGTGCAAATGCTGTACATCAGCTGGGTACATCTACCACAGGTGACTGATCAGCTAATGTAAACATGCACAATAAAAATAAATGTGAATTATGGCAAATAAGTATATTAGCCGTACTCACCACGAAACACACAACGACCGGAAGTTTCGTCATATACCGCCTTATAATAATCCGGAAGTCACTTCACTTGTCAACAACTCCGGTCCACGACTCGGTAACTTATATCCAAAGTATAAGGTATCCCCCTCAAGAAACACGACATTGTATCTTCCAGATCAGAAGTACTATACCACACATCACAAACTAACACAAGAATCGTAATCAAGTCAAAAAGAAGCACGAGTAAAATCCAGGAGAATCACCGTTCACAACGGAACAGGATGTCTGCGAAGCACTAGTGATGAATATTTGGTATGCCCCACAAGAAACACGTAATAGATACACTGGAAAGAATATCACATATCACAAACAAACACGTGTTGTTCAAGTATATCATGACTTGTGTCAAACAGGCACGAGTGAACTCCACGTGCATTCACTTTTCACAAAGTTGTAAGACAAGCACTACTGACGAATGTCAAGTGTCACCTAAACAAACCACTATTTTATTTCAAAGTGTATTACACATGACAAACAAACAAGAGAATTGCTATATATCTAAGTGACAGTTGAAGCACGACTGAGTAAACTCCAGGAGCATCACTTTTCACAAAGTTGTCAGGCAAGCACTATCATTTTTATTGACTCCCATAACATGCACGTTATTTTGTTTGAAATACACGTACCACACACAAACAAACAAGAGAATCATAACTCAGTGACAAGCACTTGAAGTACCACTAAGTAAACTCCAGAAGCATCACTTTTCACAAAGTGGAAAGAGAAGCACAATTGACGAATACTACAAGGTGTCACCCATAAGATACACGGTGTTTTATTTCGAATATTATCACATGTATCACATACAAATACACTAGAAGCACGTCGAGCCAGTACACTCCAGAAGCATCACCTTTCACAAAGAGGAAAGAAAAGCACCATTGACGAGAATCACATTGTGCTGCACCCCTCGTAGCTACTAGTTTGTAGACGTTACTGGTGCAAATCGCCAAATGAAACGAGGCACACAAGTACACACATGTCAGGCGGCGGGGAAAACGAACGGTGGCAGAGGCAGCAGAGATGTATGACAGGGCTGTACTAAAAACCAGCGCAGATCACAATTCCCCCTCACTGTTACATTAAGTGTATTACTTTTAGTATAAGAAACAATCTTGAGTTCGGCGAACCATTCAAACTTAAGTTCGTCGTCATCTAGCTCAATAAAGACACGAACCTAGTTCGCGGGTTTAACCGAATTTCACTTCCGCGATCCAAAGGTTCTACTACGCTTGACAGGGCCGTAAAACGTTCACAATTGCCCCTCACAGCAGCAGAGATGTAACTATGACGGCAGTAAAACGTTCACAATCCCCCCTCGATCACACAGTGGTTCGTTCCCCTCCAACAAGTTGCGCTGCGACCTGCACCCAGGCGCTGTCAGAAAGGGACAGAGCACCCAGCATTACGCACGTGAAACAGACTCAGTGAAGCACGTGCGTAGCGTCCGTAGAATGGCGCGCACTCTGTTGTTTGGTTGTATGCATACAATAGGTGCTTGGAATGGCTTTATTCAACGCCGATGACATTCAGGTTTACCGGCCACTGACGTAATGACCGATCGTTCGCTTGGAGTCGATCATCCATAGTAATTATCACTCGCTTACAGCCTAACTGGACAATCAATCTATATAATATTTATTATGTGACCCTCCACCACGAAATGAGTCGCATGTCACCTCGCGCGGTTCTGTATGACGGCTTACTAGCGCCAAAACTAAAAATTAGTAACTAACCCGTGAAAGTTACTAATTTTCACGAGAAAATTACAATTATGACGTGAAAATTACGTGAAAATTACTAATTTTCACGTGTTAATAACTAATTTTCAAGTGTTAATGTCTAATTTTCAGTAATGGTTCGCTTCCTGACGGCTTACTAGTGCCAAAACTAAAAATTGGTAATTTTCACGCGTTAATTACTAATTTTCATGTGCCTCGTGACTGTGGGGGCTCAATGCGCATGCGCGACTGTTACACCGGCCAGAGCCGCGAAACATCCTTCGGTTCGAAACTTTTCTGGTCCATAGTTCTTTAATCCGATGCAAATTAACAATGAGAGCTGAGCGCATGTGTAGATAACCGTGACATACAACTGTCTGTCCGACAACTTGTTGAATAACGAATTCTATCGAAAGATATTTGTGAAAGTGTGTGAGTCTCGACCGAAGAGATCCGTCTGCTAGTGGTCGGACTTTTTGCACATGTCCGACCGGCCGCCTATTTTCCTCTGTCGGTTCGGAAATTTTCGGATCGATTGTCCTTCACTAATACACTTGGCAAATTTATGAGTGTGGTAGTGGAAACAAATATGAGGTACAGCTGTCTGCCCGACAACTTGTTGAATAAGGAATTATATTGAAAGATATCTGTGAAAGTGTGAGACCACAGCCGATCAAAAGTCCGTCTGCTACGAACAGCTTCGATTCGAAAGTTTTTGGGGTCGATTATTCTCTTCTAAGATACCCAAAACAACGTTAAAGGAACACGCTATTGCAGAAAACTGTGACATGCATCTTCCCGTCGGATAACTTGCTCGATAAGGACTTCTATTAAAAGATATTTCATAGTGTGAGAGTGATGTTTGCCGGACGTTGAAACCTCTCAGTGCAGAATCTTAAAGTCCGACTGCTGTGACCGAAAACGAGGCAAAAATGAAAATTAGTATTTAACACTGTTAGTTACTAATTTTCACGTGAAAATGGTAACCCTAGGTTTTGGCACTAGTAATCCGTCATAGTTCTGCGCTAGGCTTAATATAAGTCCGGGGAGTGTCTGGTAACAGTGTGAGGGTCACCTTAGTCACAGGCTTATGACTCAAACAGTTTTCGCTCTTTTCACCACTGCATAGAGCATAAAAAAAACTCTTTAAGAAAATGTACAAATATGACAATCATGCAAAGGTGACATGCGACTCATTCCGTGGTGGAGGGTCACATATAGTACCACTTTAATGACCAATTTAAAAATGTACAACATTGACCGCCACTTCATTGTTTTGTCTCTGAACGGTGCCCGTTTATACCTTTATCTTGTTGAGCTCCTTTGTTACATAATAAATCCCATAGCATTGTTGTATCTCAATAAACATTGATTATAAAAAAATGGCCAATCTGTTTAGTGTAAGATGAACGGCAACGATCAACACGATGATGACGGTGATATCGACGACGACAACGACGACGACGAAGACGACGAGAAGGAGGAGGATTCATGACAATAACGATGGCGATAATGACGATGTCCAAAACGATGGTTGCAATGTTGACAATGTCGATGAAAACAAACAGGATGTTGGTGACGTTGTTCTTAAATTCATTCCATTACCTTCATTTTTTTTTTCCCAATCCGTCGCGATATAACCTTGAACGGTTGAAAACGACGTTAAACACCAAATAAAGAAAAAGAAAAAAAAAGATTTTTGTCAACGAAGGATCGCATTAACCACCCACTCCGTCGTTAATTCAGCCCCCCCCCCCCCCCCCAACACACAAAAAATGGACTGATTGACGGCAGCCAATCTAGCAGGGTGTAAGTGGGTAGAGAGCCCCGACATATCGGGTGGAAAGAGAAAAGTAAATTGAACAGGGTCGATCTACACTCTCCAGAAAACTCAGTGCGGTTTAATGGTCTGTACCAAAACTCAGTCGTCCAGACGGTAGGAGGAAAGGTTGTAATTCCGTATTGACTGAAACCACAGAGTGTTGCTTTAACTACAAAACGGTCAAAGGCATAATTGGCCTCCGCTCTTAGCAGCGAAGGTCGTGGAACTCGTTAGAAAGGAAAATGTTGTCTTCCGCACAGCAGCTTACGGTGAACAGAACCAATAATTATTTGGTAATGTTTGTTTGTTTGTTTGTATTCTTGCTTGTTTGTTTGTTTGTTTGTATGCTTGCTTGTTTGTTTAGTTGTTTGTTTGTTTGTATGCTTGCTTGCTTGTTTGTTTGTTTGTTTGTTTTGTTTCTTGTTTGTTGTTGGGTGGGTTTTTTGTCGTTTTTTTGTGTGTGTTTTGTTTCGATTTAAGTTCGTGTGAGTTCAGTCTACCCAGGCCAAATAAAAACAAAATCAAAAGCAGTTTGATAGACCTGTGCAAACCCCGTCGATACAGTTTGGTGAAGCTAAATTCCTCACAGACCAAACCAAAAGTAATGTGGTACATCGTGTATGCTGATGATTCTGCTTGCGTTGTTTGGCCTTGAAAGACTGAAAAGAATTCTGAGTTCACAGCCAGCAAACCACATTTATAAAATATCTTTAAAAAGAAAATAATACTTATGTATAGGGGGGCCTAGATATCTATCAAATATCTTCCAACAACGAGCGAAGCAGATTCATTCTCGTACCTGTGTTTCTATCAAGTCTTGAGGTCGCAAGGCAGCGTGCGTTGTCAGACACAGAGAGAGAGAGAGAGAGAGCATGGAGAGAGCAGGAGATGGAAAGCGTGGAATGGCAAGAGCGCCACCACTGCGCGCATTGTTTGGCAAGACACTAACAAACACACACCTCACTGGGGGGAACTAGATAAACGCAAGAAAGCCAAGCAAGAGTGCTCCACCTACTGGCAGTACGACTGAGCTGTCGCGATATTCCGATGATGATATGATGATAACATCGTTTATTTAACGTCGCTCTGCACACAAAAACACACACGACATTACGGTATTATTATGAAGCAAGCATATCGGGGGTAATCAAACAGTGATAGCACATGGTGTTCTGTAAACCGGTATTATAACTCATAACTCATAACTCATAACATTTTATTGATCCAACAAAGGAAATTAATTTAGTCATCAGCACATATAGGTCATTAATTAATAACTATAAAAGAATAAAAGAAGAAAATTCATAAAACCCATGATATAAAAATACCCTTTTTTCTTGCACACTTGACACACCGACACACCAATACACATGCATACATGCCTACATACATACCTACATACATACCTACATACATACCTACATACATACCTACATACATACATACCTACATACATACATACATACATACATACATACATACATACATACATACATACATACATACATACATACATACATACATACATACATTCCATGTTAAAGTGTAGTTAAGAACATCACAGTAATTATATCATTGTTTGGATTAACAGATAAGTTTTTATGTAAATGATGATAACAACAATCCATAATTAACACAGAAATGCTCGAAAAAAACCTGTTTCATTTGTTCACAAGAACATCGGACCCAGAAGAAGGAAAAGACGAAGTTCTCAGGAGCCAGTTAAACTAAAGTTAACATTAGCTGTACTCAAATACGAAAGAATATTTAAAGGCAATCATACCGAAATGACTGCCCAGCCGACGATTTCTTTGCCCACAATTCCGCATAAAACGCAGTAAAGTCCCGGTTAACGAAAACACTGCATACGTAACTAATACGAGTATGACAACTTCAAAGCAGGAGAAGGCAGACTGCTTCAGTGGTTTTACCATGAAGGAGTAAAACAACCAATGTGCTTTTAAAGCAGACTGATGAAAGTGAACCAAACCGAGTCCTGAAGTGCAAATACACAAGAGAATTGAACCACTATAAGCATTATGCTTGTTGTTGTTTACTCTATATGCGTTTTTTATTTGTAAATAATGCACAAACGTTGAATAAAACAGTTTAAACCAAGAGAATTGAACGTCCCATGGTGGTGGAAATTTCAGTTGTTGTTGTTGTTGTTGTTGTTGTTGTTGTTGTTGTTGTTGTCGACATAGTTGTCATTGGCTTCATTGCTACCGATGATCGATTTGTTTGTTTGTTTGTTTGTTTGTTTGTTGTTGTTGTTGTACTCGTCATCATTTAGTGTTCTGGCCACAGTGACGATCATGTTTATTCCTTAATTGGATTGTCCCATTCTTGCCTGTGGTTGATTACAACTAGGTTGTTATTTATTACGCATTCCGACCGCTGTGACTGTGTACTGCACGGTGCAAACTGCTGTCTGCCAGACGTTTCCACAAGCCAATTCGTCGTTAGCTCCACTTTGCACTCACATTATACTTTCCTTCGAGTGTACGGGTCATACAGACGCCTGGAAACTACTGCAGCTAGCAAAAGGAGAGATGAACAGAAAGAGAGAGCAACAACAACAAGTCGCGTAAGGCGAAAATACAATATTTAGTCAAGTAGCTGTCGAACTCACAGAATGAAACTGAACGCAATGCCATTTTTCAGCAAGACCGTATACTCGTAGCATCGTCAGTCCACCGCTCATGGCAAAGGCAGTGAAATTGACAAGAAGAGCGGGGTAGTAGTTGCGCTAAGAAGGATAGCACGCTTTTCTGTACCTCTCTTCGTTTTAACTTTCTGAGCGTGTTTTTAATCCAAACATATCATATCTATATGTTTTTGGAATCAGGAACCGACAAGGAATAAGATGAAAGTGTTTTTAAATTGATTTCGACAATTTAATTTTGATAATAATTTTTATATATTTAATTTTCAGAGCTTGTTTTTAATCCGAATATAACATATTTATATGTTTTTGGAATCAGCAAATGATGGAGAATAAGATAAACGTAAATTTGGATCGTTTTATAAAAGAAATTTTTTTTTACAATTTTCAGATTTTTAATGACCAAAGTCATTAATTAATTTTTAAGCCACCAAGCTGAAATGCAATACCGAAGTCCGGGCTTCGTCGAAGATTACTTGACCAAAATTTCAACCAATTTGGTTGAAAAATGAGGGCGTGACAGTGCCGCCTCAACTTTCACGAAAAGCCGGATATGACGTCATCAAAGACATTTATCAAAAAAATGAAAAAAACGTATGGGGATATCAATCCCAGGAACTCTCATGTCAAATTTCATAAAGATCGGTCCAGTAGTTTGGTCTGAATCGCTCTACACGCACGCACACACACACACACACATACACACACACATACACACACATACACCACGACCCTCGTTTCGATTCCCCCTCGATGTTAAAATATTTAGTCAAAACTTGACTAAATATAACAAAAGGAGAAACAAATACTTGATACAAAATTAAGAAACGCGGATTGGGGGTTGTGGTAAAAAAAAAACACACAAGAAAGCAATACGATTGAGAGAGAAAATCATATTAAAAAAAATAGCCGAATAGAAAGAATACACGATAATCACTCACACGCTGTCGTTTTCCTTAAGTAAAGCCATCTTTTCTTCTTTTTTTTATTTTTTATCTGTGCACGGTGTGTCTGTACCGCAAAAAAGCTGAGACAGAGTGACTGACAGAAACCATTAGAGGTAAGTAGGGGGGATTATGTTGTTTGGCACCTCCATGAATCTCCCCCCCCCCCCCCTCTGCATCCCCTCACCACTGCTTTCAACACCATCCAATTGTGACGGTTTGCCAGCAAGCTACGATTTTAATTAATAATCCTTAAATTACCTGTGCAAGGTCGACTTCGCGAAGGTGGCTGCACGAAGGTGGCTGCACGAAGGTGGCTGCACGAAGGTGGCTGCACGAAGGTGGCTGCGCGAAGGTGGCTGCACGAAGCTGTGGCACTCGGTAAAAAGACTTTGCGGAGTCGACTTCGGGCTCAATTGCTCGTATTTGTAGGCTATGTATGGCCCCAAGACGGCGCGCAACAAGTCGCATCGTTGTTAGGCAAAAATTAAAAAAAAAGTCTGTTTACGGTAACATAGGCCCAAAAAGTAGGGTCGGTAGGTCGGGATATTTTTTTTTCCAAAAAAACATTTTTAAGTTATTTTGCCAAAAAACAAAGACTTTTTTTTAAAGTCTAGGGTCGCGCGAAAAAATAGGGTCGGTCTACCGACTACCGTAAGCAGACTATTTTTTTTGTTTGGCCTTACTCTCATTTCAGTGTGTGTACGGATGTGTTTCGCTGTAGAATATTTCGCTTCATGATATAGCGATGCTGAACTGTGTATTCTATAGTCGGTGAAAGATTGAGATGGAAGTCATGCACAGCAGTTCTAATTGCCTCTCTCTCTCTCTCTCTCTCTCTCTCTCTCTCTCTCTCTCTCTCTCTCTCTCTCTCTCTCTCTCTCTCTCTCTCTCTCTCTCTCTCTCTCTTCTTCTATCAGTGTAAGTTTCCAATCTCATAAGTCAGGCTTCTTGACTTTTTTCCCCTGCCTCCATTACCTTTCTCACACTTTTTCCCCTACCAAAAACATCCTCCTAGTTAATATTTTTTCATTGATCGCGATACTGACTCCTGACTGACAACAAATCTCGCCGCAAACACCGCGCGGGTGAGAGCGACAGAAAACAGATTCCTGTTAACAGACGAACGGCACGCGCCTGGGATTGTCTCCCTTGTCACTTGTGAGTATATGTCTATCAAACAGAGATCGGTTCTGGTTGGCGGTGGTAGATAGCAGACGCTAATGAAGGACGTAGACAAGGCAAATATCATCTTTCAGCGCGGGGTGGGAGAGACAGAACGGCCATTGATTCCCGGCTTTCGCTTTCTCATTACCGCCAGTATTGATACAGCCATAACTTGACTTTTTACCGCACACATTGGGACAGATTTTCCGAATGGCAATTTTATCATTCGTTTTGAGGCTGATGTTTTCCCTGGTAGTATCTTTTGTTGAAATATTGCCGAGTTTTATTGTTTGGTGCTTGGCTGAATCGTTAAATGACTTCATAAAATGAGAGTTGGCACTTTTGGGCAGAACTAGTCTATGCTAGAACTCAAAAGAAAGAAAAAGCAAACCCGTATTTGTTCGACTTTCTTGTTCTGAAGTTCTTGAGCATCTGTCTGTCTGTCTGTTTGTCTGTCTTTCTGTGTCTGTATGTGCCTGCCTGTCTGTCTGTCTGTTTGTCTGTCTGTCTGTGCCTGTCTGTCTGTCTGTCTGTCTGTCTGTCTGTCTGTGTGTGTGGTTGTGTGTGTGTATGTGTGTGTGTGTGTGTGTATGTGTCCGTCTGTCTGTCTGTCTGAGGTTGTGTGTGTGTGTGTCAGTGTGTGTCTGTGTATGTGTGTGTGTGTGTGCGTGTGTGTGTGTGTATGTGTGTGAGTGTGTGTGTATGTGTGTGAGTGTATGTGTGTGTGTGGTGTGTGTGTGTGTTTGTTTGTGAGTGTGTGTGTATGTGTGTGAGTGTATGTGTGTGTGTGGTGTGTGGTGTGTGTGTGTGTTTGTTTGTGTTTGTGTGTGTGTGTGTGCGTGTGTGTGTGCGTTTGTGTGTGTGCCTGGCTATGAAATAAACGTGTTAATTCATGTGCGTGCCCACCTGTTGACCTGTCAGCCTTTGCTTGAGTTGTGTACCGAGTGACTTGAACACAAACAGAAACCAATGAATGATACAAAACGAGATACAACGAGTTTTCAGCAGAATAAAGTCAATGCACGACAGAAATAAACAAATAAACCCTTAACCCCGATTGGTAATTTTAACCTTACCTTGTGAAGAAGACTTGTAATTCCAAATTCAGCTAAGGTGACAAAAACGGAATTTTCTAATGGCTTTGTGAACGTAAAAGACAATCTGCGTACTGAGCGCAGTGCAGCGTATACAAAATGTAGTATGCATGCACATGGCGCCAGATTGTATTTAGTGAGGCGAACGCAACGTGTGTGTATGCATGCACATGGCGCCGTGAATTTAACACTTGACGACGACACCTGTATTGTGTGTGGCGATAAATCGGTAACATCTGCTTTTCTGTGTAATTACAATTAGGCGCATAATGGAGCAAGATAATGGGCTGATGGTGGTAGCGACGGCGTCAGTGGTGGTAAACTTGATGATAGGTCTGTCTGTCTGTCTGTCTGTCTGTCTGTCTGTCTGTCTGTCTGTCTGTCTGTCTGTCTGTCAACCTGTCTGTTTGTCTGTCTGTCTGTCTGTCTGTCTGTCTGTCAACCTGTCTGTTTGTCTGTCTGTCTGTCAACCTATCTGTCTGTCTGTCTGTCTGTCTGTCTGTCTGTCAACCTGTCTGTCAACCTGTCTGTTTGTCTGTATGTCTGTCAACCTGTCTGTCTGTCTGTCTGTCTGTCTGTCTGTCTGTCTGTCTGTCTGTCTGTCTGTCTGTCAACCTGTCTGTTTGTCTGTCTGTCTGTCTGTCTGGCTGTCTCCCTGTTTGTCTGTCTGTCTGTCAACCTGTCTGTCAACCTGTCTGTTTGTCTGTCTGTCTGTCTGTCTGTCTGTCTGTCAACCTGTCTGTCAACCTGTCTGTTTGTCTGTCTGTCTGTCTGTCTGTCAACCTGTCTGTCTGTCTGTCTGTCTGTCTGTCAACCTGTCTGTCTGTCTGTCTGTATGTCTGTCAACCTGTCTGTCTGTCTGTCTGTCTGTCTGTCTGTCAGCATGGCTGTCTGTCTGTCAACCTGTCTGTCAACCTGTCTGTCTGTCTGTCTGTCAACCTGTCTGTCTGTCTGTCTGTCAACCTGTCTGTCAACCTGTCTGTCTGTCTGTCAACCTGTCTGTCAACCTGTCTGTCAACCTGTCTGTCTGTCTGTCTGTCAACCTGTCTGTCAACCTGTCTGTCAACCTGTCTGTCAACCTGTCTGTCTGTCTGTCAACCTGTCTGTCTGTCTGTCTGTCAACCTGTCTGTCAACCTGTCTGTCAACCTGTCTGTCAACCTGTCTGTCAACCTGTCTGTCTGTCAACCTGTCTGTCAACCTGTCTGTCTGTCTGTCTGTCAACCTGTCTGTCTGTCTGTCTGTCTGTCTGTCTGTCTGTCTGTCTGTCAACCTGTCTGTCAACCTGTCTGTCTGTCTGTCTGTCAACCTGTCTGTCAACCTGTCTGTCTGTCTGTCAACCTGTCTGTCTGTCTGTCTGTCAACCTGTCTGTCTGTCTGTCTGTCAACCTGTCTGTCAACCTGTCTGTCTGTCTGTCTGTCAACCTGTCTGTCAACCTGTCTGTCTGTCAACCTGTCTGTCTGTCTGTCTGTCAACCTGTCTGTCAACCTGTCTGTCTGTCTGTCTGTCAACCTGTCTGTCTGTCTGTCAACCTGTCTGTCTGTCTGTCTGTCAACCTGTCTGTCTGTCAACCTGTCTGTCTGTCAACCTGTCTGTCTGTCAACCTGTCTGTCTGTCTGTCTGTCAACCTGTCTGTCTGTCAACCTGTCTGTCTGTCTGTCTGTCAACCTGTCTGTCAACCTGTCTGTCTGTCTGTCTGTCTGTCTGTCAACCTGTCTGTCTGTCTGTCAACCTGTCTGTCTGTCTGTCTGTCAACCTGTCTGTCTGTCTGTCAACCTGTCTGTCAACCTGTCTGTCTGTCTGTCTGTCAACCTGTCTGTCTGTCTGTCTGTCAACCTGTCTGTCAACCTGTCTGTCAACCTGTCTGTCTGTCTGTCTGTCAACCTGTCTGTCAACCTGTCTGTCAACCTGTCTGTCAACCTGTCTGTCAACCTGTCTGTCTGTCTGTCTGTCAACCTGTCTGTCAACCTGTCTGTCTGTCTGTCTGTCAACCTGTCTGTCAACCTGTCTGTCTGTCTGTCTGTCAACCTGTCTGTCAACCTGTCTGTCTGTCAACCTGTCTGTCAACCTGTCTGTCTGTCTGTCTGTCAACCTGTCTGTCAACCTGTCTGTCAACCTGTCTGTCTGTCTGTCTGTCAACCTGTCTGTCAACCTGTCTGTCTGTCTGTCTGTCAACCTGTCTGTCAACCTGTCTGTCTGTCTGTCTGTCAACCTGTCTGTCTGTCTGTCTGTCTGTCTGTCTGTCTGTCTGTCTGTCTGTCTGTCTGTCAACCTGTCTGTTTGTCTGTCTGTCTGTCTATATATATCTGTGTCTCATATTTCAAAGGGCTCTGTATCACTTTGTCGGAATAGAGAATTCCGAAAATGACTTTGTCGGGTTAGTATGTGTTGTGGAAGAGTGAATACCCTTGCCCAAACCTCCGACAAACATTGCAGGGGCCAATCACTAGCGAGGGGTGTGTCGGAAACACGTGTTCCTGTCCATCGTCTATTGCTGCACACAGGCTACGGGCCATTACTTCGATCAGTAAACGAGTAATCTTTTGTCGGGCAAACTCTTCAGCAGAGGGCAATTAGTGCTTATACCTGCAGCGTAATTCCCTACAGAAAACAAAGTAAATACAATTGACATTTTAAAAACGGCTCTTTGAAAATGGACAAGAAAAGAAACAAACAAGAACATCAACATCAACACAAACAGTATTGAGACAGGCACGTATTTCACTTTTACCAGTCACAGGAGCTTGTATCCAATCGCCGGTCGATCATTATTTACTCCTTATTCCATTTATTTACTCCTTATTCCATACAGTCTCCTTACTACTACTATTAGTAAGGGTAAGCATGCAGCAGTAAATAATAAGCATGCAGGAGTAAATAATTATCGACCGGTGGTTGGATACAAGCTCCTGTGACCACAGACTACACAGCGACCAGCAGGGTCGAGATGCACGAGAAAGATACCAACCGTGTGGGTGTCAGCCACGGTGTTGGATTGGTTGACATTGAGATTTGATGTGATTTCAACGAATCAGACCCCGCGATTTGTTCTCTCCCGTTTGGGTTTCACCCTCTTTCGCTTCGTGCATCTCGGCCCAGACAACCAAAACTCTCCCTCTGAAACCAAACGCTCCAAGCAAAACTCACATAAAGACACTATATACCTGACGCGACAACACCTTTGTACACTTACCTGAGCTTCCTCTTTTCGTCTTTCTCCCACTGACTGTATGCGGGGGGAACCACCTTGTTCGAGTACAGGTGAAAGTATTCGCACCTGCACCTCCGTTTTTCTTCACACTTGTCTGTTGATGGGTCTATTACACAGTCAGCTTTTGATTGATCTGTCGGCTGCCGGTGTTGGTGTAAGTCCCTGGCTGTTGTTAGCCCGGAGATTTGGCCGCTGCTAGTACTTGGTGTGGGTGTGAAAATATTCTCGTGATTGTCAAGTTGCTGGGGTTGTTTTTGGCCTGAACTGTTTTCAAGTGTCTGTCTGTCTGGATAATAATGGTGTGAAGATGTTTTGGCTGTCTGCGCGTTAGGGTGGTTGGGGGAGTTGAGTCCTGTGGTGGTGGTGGTGGTGGTGGTAGGCGGGAGGGTGGGTATGTGTGGTGTGGTGGTGGTTGAGGTGGGCGTGTGTGTGTGTGTGTGTGTGTGTGTGTGTGTTTTCTTGTTCTAGATACTTATCCGTCTGTCTGTCTATCTGTCTGCCTGTCAACATATCTGTTTGTCTGTCTGTCTTTTGTCTGTCTGTCTGTTTGTCTGTCTGTCTGTCTGTCTGTCTGTCTCTCGCTCGCTCTCTTTCTCTCTCTTTCCCCCTCCCCCATAAAACACACCACACACACACACACACACACACACACACACACACACACACATTTCTCAAACTGGCAATGGCATAATGAACCAACATTTACACTCGCTACATATGTCAACGCATTTTTTTAATGCCGAACGGTATACCATGTACATGTCAGTAGGCCAAGACTCATTCCGTCGTCTCAGCAGGCCTGCGACTCGCCAACTTCGCCAAGCATCAGCTAGCATGCAGGGCAAAAATGGTTCTGACATTTACTTTGTGACCCGCTGATAGGCTGGTGCCAGAGCTTTTCCTCCTGCTCTCCCCCCTGCCATCATGCAATTCATACCCGCCAGGGGGCGCTAGAGATGTGGTCTTTGACAAGGGCGTACGGAAAGAAGTGATGGGGTTGTAAACTCTTATTGTTTACGGTTAATGACAAACGACATAACAGTTGTTCCAGATGATCGAACGTGTAGCAAAGACCAAATCATACGTTGTTTTGCTCCCACCAAGACTGCAGATCTTGGCAAACGCGTGACGTAAAAACTAGATTTGATTACGTTCCCGTACACGTGCAAAAATGTTCCACATCTAGATCTGTCTATTCAAACAAACACAGACTTTTGTTATGGACCCTCTCTTTCACATTGAAATATCTGACGTCAGAAGCAAATCAAAGTTCCAGAAGACGTCACTATGCGAAAAAATGGCGTCATGTAAAAAACAATTCTGCCTAGCATGTATCCTAAGACCTGACAAATAATTTCGAGTTTTTGTGACTTCGTCAAATCAGCAATTGAAAACTAATCGTAAGGTGACCGCCAGGCCGTGCATGTGTCGGCATTGTATATCATTAAGTGCGAGTGACGTCTAGTTTTCAATTAGGCCAAAAAAAAAAATAGGTCTGTTTACGGTAACCCGACCGACCCTAGTTTTTTCGCGCGACCCTAAACTTTTTTTTGGCATTTGGGGGAAAAAAAAAAAAAAATCTTGTTTTTTGGCAAAATAACGTAAAAATATGGTTTTTTGGAAAAAACAAACAAAAAAAACAATCCCGACCTACCGACCCTATTTTTTGGGCCTATGTTACCGTAAACAGACCTATTTTTTTTTTTGGCCTTAGACAGATCTAGATGTGGCACTCTTCAGCACGTGTACGGGAACCTGTACAGGTAACGTCATCAAATCTAGTTTTTGCGTCACGCGTTTGCCAAGATCTGCAGTCTTGGTGGGAGTAAAACAACGTATGATTTGGAACATTGGAGAACAAAAAGTGAGTTATGGGTGACGTAATATTTACACATACGTGTACTGGTCTTTGCTACACGCTCGCTCGTCTAGAACACTGTATTAAGTGCGAGTGACCTATAGTTTTAAATTGTTTGATGACGACCAGACCCTTTCAGCAGATGTTAAGGTATTGTTGGACTTATTGTAACCGTTATTGCTTTCAATTCAGTGTGATTTAAGTCTGGTTTGGCTTGTCTGGAAGTATGGTTTGGCAGGAGTACAGGTAAGAATTAATATGTTTATCGTAATTCGTTACTGCTTACGGTTAAATATGATTGAAGCGCTGGTTTAGTGTTCCCCCGACACTGACTGTGTCTTTCTCGTAAAATACTTCAAATTAATAAGATCTATAGTTTGGAAGAAAGGTTGTTCTTGCAGCCTAGATTTGCTTTGTTTCTGCTCCAGCTCCTGAACTAGATGTTTCCTTTTCCTGAATAGTCAAATATGACAAAAGCTCCCGTGACAAATACACACACAAAAAGAAAATTTGAACAGTTAGTTTTGTGCATTGATTTCAACAACAGGTCTTGGACAAAAATCATTCAAATGTTGAGGGAATGTGGAGGCACAATTAGGTCCTTTTCGTGCCTTTTCATATTCGGTGTGGACAGCCGTAGACAGAGAAGCAAACCCGACTGTATAAAAAAAAAAAATTTAAAAAGGAGAAAAAAACCCACATAGAAATTATACAAAAGAAAATATCGTGCTGACATCTTAATTAGGATGGACACCAGTTTCATGCCCGCTCCCCGTTAGAAGCTGCATGGACCTGTGGAGGCTCTACAAAAGACCACCAGCTTCATATCCAGAGCTAAACTCCAAGTGTAAAAATGCCGATCGACAAGAAGATGCCCGCTCCAATTAGCTGCTTACAGTCGTAGCGAGTGATTCAAATAAGCGGAGAAGCAAGAATACCGGTAAAAACAGACCTCATGCAGACAGCCTCTTCAGGAACAATACCCATTTAGAAAGAAGCATTGTTGGTTTGAAGGAGCGCGACGTTTGTAAGTAATCAGACATTATAAACGCCCCTGGACAGGAATTTAGAAGCAGCGATGTTCGTGGAGAGAAGGTAAATTACAGATGATAAGTGGTCGAGTTCTTAAACGGACCGTCCCTACGCCGTATCAGTAGCAGAAATCTCTGTCATTTCTTTATTTGGTGTTTAACGTCGTTTTCAACCACGAAGGTTATATATCGCGACGGGGAAAGGGGGGAGAGGGAATAGAGCCACTTGTCAATTGTTTCTTGTTCACAAAAGCACTAATCAAAAAATTGCTCCAGGGGCTTGCAACGTAGTACAATATATCTTTCTTTCTTTATTTGGTGTTTAACGTCGTTTTCAACCGTTCAAGGTTATATCGCGACGGAGTACAATATATGACCTTACTGGGAGAATGCAAGTTGCCAGTACAAAGGACTTAACATTTCTTACATACTGCTTGACTAAAATCTTTACAAAAATTGACTATATTATTCTATACAAGAAACACTTAACAAGGGTAAAAGGAGAAACAGAATCCGTTAGTCGCCTCTTACGACATGCTGGGGAGCATCGGGTAAATTCTTCCCCCTAACCCGCGGGGGGTAGAAATCTCTGTTTTTCAATAGTAAGCAATATTATTATAAGAGGTAGCAACGGTTGTTTTGTGCATGGGGTAATCAGTGAAGTTTAAAGACCACCAAGAACACATTCAAAGAAGAGAGTGGTGGAAATTGCACAGCATTTCAGTGAAAAGGTGTTGCCGGAGAAGAAGAGAATTTTTGTTTGTTTGTTTGCTTAACGCCCAGCCGACCACGAAGGGCCATATCAGGGCGGTGCTGCTTTGACATATAACGTGCGCCACACACAAGACAGAAGTCGCAGCACAGGCTTCATGTCTCACCCAGTCTCATTATTCTGACACCGGACCAACCAGTCCTAGCACTAACCCCATAATGCCAGACGCCAGGCGGAGCAGCCACTAGATTGCCAATTTTAAAGTCTTAGGTATGACCCGGCCGGGGTTCGAACCCACGACCTCCCGATCACGGGGCGGACGCCTTACCACTAGGCCAACCGTGCCGGTGGAAGAGAATGTTTCCAGTTTTGTTTTGTTTTTGTATCTGAGAGTATACACACATGTTCGAACCGAAGAGCATTGAGATATTACTTTCATGCGTAAAATCTTAGTTTGAGGATTATTCGGTTGCTAGCTTTGGTCACTGGGGAAAGATGAGTGTAGCATTTCAGATCATATCCTTGACTCTGAGTTTCTTGTCAAAAGTTCGTTTCGTAACTTCAGAAACGGTGGCAGTTGCGCAGGTGAATTTAAAGTGTTACAGAATAGATGGCGAGTTCCCGATTTTATTTTATTTTATTTTATTTTATTTTATTTTCGCACTTAAAGGTAAGTCAGCTGAGGAGAAGAACACAGTTCTCTCTCAGCTCAACTTTTTTTTTCCAACAAAATGCAGCAAAAATGCAAACTAAAAAAACCATAAAATACATTTTCTGAATTCAACCTTTTTTTTTTTGTATTTTTTTTTCGCATGCTCGTTAGCTGTGTATTTTCCAAGAACAACACACAGTATTTTGCAACACTGGTTTTCTCTTACCCTCTCAAACTACTCTGCACGTGCTTACCGAGAGAAAAAAAATCCAGCAGAAAAAAAGACGAGAGCTCTGTTGATCCGA